>NC_086444.1:6136334-6411334 GCF_028390025.1 Pseudophryne corroboree
CCTCTCCTCCTCCACCCCCCCCCCTCCTCTACATTGAGAGAATGTCCATAGTCTCATAGATGAACAAGGCTCTTCCTCTTCTAAGCAATAGATATTAACTCTGCAATACATGAATAGTCTGTTGTGAGAAGCTCATATAAATGAAGGTATGCCTTCGCAACACCATGGTTCAGGTTGCGAGCCTGTAAAAGCGAAACGACATGGAGAAGACGCATTTCTCCAGGTTAATTATAATTCGTGCTGTACCGGCACTATGTATGTTCTAATGGGGTGGAAACCCGGCGGCCGGAGTACCTGCCTTGCATAACCATAACTCTGGGTAACCGAGAGTTACTCAAAATGCTAGGAAGTTTAAAATGTGTTATATGTTGCATTTTATTATTTTTTGTTTTTTATTTCTTTTCTCCCATGTTGGCCACACCACAGGCCCAAGCCTTACCCCTGCCCTTGACCCCTCCAGACCGTCCTGCTATCTATAATGCTAGTCGATATATATGCTGTCCTGAGCTTTTAAGGTGGATCGTTAGACCAGGATTTGAGGACAAATATAAAAGTTACAGTATGATGAAATACACTCCATGTATACTTTGGATCAATGTCGTTAAAAATTGGTAGCTGGAACGTAGGGGGTTTTAACTCGCCAAAAAAGAGAAAATGTGTGTTAATGTACTTACGTAAGCTACGCTTAGATGTAGTCTGTTTACAAGAAACCCATCTTATTCCTAGTGAAATGCTTAAGTTGAATATACTTGGATGGAAGGTTTTAGCGTTTGCCTCATATAATTCTAAAGCCAGAGGAGTGGCCATTATTGCGAGATCAGACATTCAGATGGATATCTCTGATATTGTGGCTGACGCGGCAGGCAGATATGTAATTTGTCAATTGCTATGTGACCAGATGAAGTTTGTATGTGCCTCGATATATGCCCCCAATGTATACTCGAAACCTTTCATGCAGAAACTAGTGACACTATTGCTTCCATACACACATATACCCATGTTTGTATGTGGAGACATGAATTTGATCTCTGTGGCCCAGCTAGACCGACAGAACACTAGTGGAACCAAAATTAGAGTGCCTCGATTTGGGGTCCCACAAGTAGCGAAGGAGCTTCAATTAGTAGATGCATGGCGTACACTGCACCCAACTGACAGCGCTTTCTCCTGCCTCTCAGCGGCTACCAATAATTTTTCTAGAATAGACTATATTTTGATGTCCGCTGCCTTACTTCCACAAGCCTCTGAGGTAAATATAGAGCCGATAGTAATATCGGATCACGCGGTGGTGTGGGCGGACATTAAAATGCTTCCCGATAAAGGGAACTGTTATCGCTGGCGCTGTCCCTCATCCCTCAAATCCTCACAAACTCTACGGGACTTGGTGATTAGAACGTGGGAGAATTTCCTACAAGATAACATGGAGACGAAAGAGAACAATATAGTGCTATTCTGGCAAGCCTTTAAGGCAACGGTCAGGGGAGCCATTATTTCTCGCTCCACAGCCATAAAAAAGGAGGCACTCCGAGATTACTTAGCAGCTCAAGCGACGTTTACTTCTTCCTTTCAACAATACTCTTTATCCCCATCCCCAATCACTAGGGAAGCATACCTTACAGCTAAAAATCACTTTGAGGGAATATTCATTAAAATGGAGGCCTCTTATACCTTTACTAAAAACTGCAAATCTTACAGATTCGCTAACAAGTCGAGCAAATTATTGTCAAATTTATTAAATGGACAACGCACACCTTCTATAATATATCCCCTAAAAATGAAAGATGGAACTTTAACCTCTTCCGACACGCAGATAGCAGAAGTATTATCGGAATTTTATGGCAAATTATATGCGGCCCCGCCACCGGCCCCTCCAGAGACGTCCCCCTTTTGGGAGAACTTGCCTGTTCCACAGCTGCCTTCTGAATTGGGAGAAACACTATTAGACGTTATAACTCATGATGAAGTATCTATTGCCATCTCCCAGCTTAAGGGGGGGAAGGCGCCGGGCCCAGATGGTTTCACGACGGATTTCTATAAACTATTAGCTCCACATGTTACCCACATTTTGGTTAAGGTATTTAACCACATATTGGACACAGGCGAAATGCCCTTATACTATAACACAGCCAATATTAGAGTACTACTGAAACCAGATAGAGACCGCACTGACCCAGGATCGTATAGGCCCATATCACTGCTAAATATTGAATATAAAATATTGACCAAAATTTTAGCATCCAGATTGAGCCGCACGTTGCCCATCCTCATTCATAGAGACCAAACGGGATTTGTTGCAGGTAGAAACCCGATGGCAAATGTGAGGAGGCTGCTGGCGGCGGTCTGCGACTCCCAGTGCGCCGTGTCGAACACACCCAGAGCGCTCCTTTCCCTAGACGCGGAGAAGGCTTTCGACATGGTGCACTGGGACCATCTTTATGACGTGCTGGAACGTTTTGCAATACCGCAGAAATTTATCTCCTTTTTAAAAACATTGTACTCTAGCCCATCCTCCCAAATTATATGTAATGGTCTGCTATCCTCCCCTTTCCAGATACAGAGGGGCACCCGACAAGGCTGCCCTCTCTCCCCCCTTCTGTTTGTACTGGCTTTAGAACCACTAGCGATATCCCTAAGACACTCTCCTCGGTATACGGGTATACGAATTGGGAATACTGACCTCAGAGTATCCTTATACGCCGATGATATGTTACTTTTCTTCTCACACCCTGAACATTCTATGCCTGTTGCGTTAGACATAATCTCAACATTTGGAGCATTTTCGGGGTATAAAATAAATATCAGTAAATCCGAATTATTGGTTCTCTCAAAACATTCCCCAAACCTACAAATTAGTACAGCAATACAGACCATCAAGGTGGTATCTTCTCACGTAAAATACCTGGGTATCCAGATACCAAGACGATTGGAGGATTTATATAAGCTAAACTTCACTCCGATCATTGCAAAAATGGCAAAAACAATGGCAAAATGGCAGGATCTACCTCTATCAGTACTTGGTAGAATTGAGGTGATTAAAACAGTGCTATTGCCAAGATTAACATATTCCATGCAGCTACTACCAATAAAACTGACCATGAAAGATATTAAACAATTTGACAGATTATGCTCCAGGTTTATATGGAGATCCAAAAGACCGCGTATAGCATCTTGGAAGCTAAAGAGGTCAAAAAAGGAGGGAGGTCTTGGTTTCCCTGACCTATTACTATACTCGAGAGCACTACTGATGAGGATAGCTATGGACTGGGCCTTGGAGCTCAATACATATGTAGATCACGACCTAGATTGCGCGCTATTTGCGCCATTCTCGCCGGGCGCTCTAATCCAAACAAAAAGACAGTTGCTACCAACACATATACGCACTAATATCCTGTTCAAAGATGTATATGAGACCTGAAATGCGGTATCTGCAAAAATTGACAGATCACCACATAGACTGGACTGGCTTCCACTATGGGGCAACCCTTCATTCACGCCGGGGCTGGAAAACCCGGTATGCCAGAGACTGATCCATAAAGGCCTCAGAATGGCATCTCAAGTCTTTGACCCGGGAGGCCAAGTAAAAACCCTTAAACGCTTAACCTCAGAATTCTCCATCCCACAAAATAGTATGTACGCCTTAGCACAGATTCAGCACTATGCCCATTCCCTGGCGGCGTCCACTCCCACAATACCCTCCAGAGACCCTCTTCAACCACTCATCACTCAGTTTATTAGACATAAATATAAACCTAAACTCCTGTATTCATTATTACTAACACACTCTCCACATACTATACCCCAGGGACTACAAAGGCTATGGATAAGGGATATACCCTCTCTATCCTCAGCCGATGAATTAGTCAAATATTATGAAACTACACTCCGCATAGTAAGGGCATCGGTCCTTCAGGAGGTTCACGTAAAGACAATACACAGGGCATATCTATCACAAAGCCAACAAGCGCACTATGTTGAGGATGAGACTGGTAACTGCCCGAAATGCGGGGCATTATCAGCTTCGATTATTCATAACATGTGGTCCTGTGGCAAAATTAAAAAATACTGGAATAAACTAGTACACTACGTGAATATGACCTTTCAGCTGTCTGTGACCTTGGATCCAGTGCCCCTACTTTTTGCCAACTTTGACAAATGGAACCTACCAGCTGATAAGAAACAACTTATACCAATCCTATCTCTGCTAGTAACAGTGGCAAAGAAAGTTATTCTTAACTCATGGATAGCCCACCACACCCCTACCTTGAGAGAGATTGACACACTAATGTTAAGATATATGTACTATGAAAGATATGAAATGCTAGGTGAACCGCACCACACAGGCAGTCGATTTTGGAAAAAGTGGGGAACCTATATAGAATCCAAGTCAGATCCTGAACAGTTAAATATGTGCACAATTCTGTACTGCCCACCCCCAGCACAAATATGAAGAACCAAAATCATTAATCCCCCCCCCCCCCACCCCCTCGTCTAGGCGGGTCCCAGGGGTTGGGATCCGAGGTCACATAGAAAACTCAGAGTACCTACTTAAATAAATGGATGTTCTTTGAACTATATATATTGTAACCACTATCCCCTAAGTTGTTGTATACATAAGCAGGACGGTCCCATCACCTTACCCCCCCCCCCCCACCCAACCCTCTCCGCCCCCCCCCTTTTTTCTTTTTTCAACACTTTACATTATAAAGTATGCATTGAAAATGATTGTAAAGAAACAGGGTAGAATGGTTCTAAATAACCCAGCAAAAATGTATGAAAATGTTTATAACCTATGAAACTTACTGATATGATATTTGGACTTGATACCCTATATGCCTTTTTCGCCCTCTAACAAGGGCTTGTTGTCAATGTAATACTTGAAAAACCCAATAAATATATTTAAAAAAAAAAAAAAAATGCTGGGAACATCTCCTCTACAGCCTGTTACCATGACCTATAGTATACAGTAATGACAGAAAGCAGGCAGCAGCGAGCACAGAGTAATGGTGGGAACATCTCCTCTACAGCCTGTTACCATGACCTATAGTATACAGTACTGACAGAAAGCAGCGAGCACAGAGTAATGCTGGGAACGTCTTCTCTACAGCCTGTTACCATGACATATAGTATACAGTACTGACAAACAGCAGGCAGCAGCGAGCACAGAGTAATGCTGGGAACTTCTCCTCTACAGCCTGTTACCATGACATATAGTATACAGTACTGACAGACAGCAAGCAGCAGCGAGCACAGAGTAATGCTGGGATCATCTCTTCTACATCCTGTTACCATGACATATAGTATACAGTACTGACAGAAAGCAGGCAGCAGCGAGCACAGAGTAATGCTGGGAACATCTCCTCTACAGCCTGTTACCATGACCTATAGTATACAGTACTGACAGACAGCAGGCAGTAGCGAGCACAGAGTAATGCTGGGAACGTCTCCTCTACAGCCTGCTACCATTACGTATAGTATACAGTACTGACAGACAGCAGCGAGCACAGAGTAATGCTGGGAACGTCTCCTCTACAGCCTGTTACCATGACATATAGTATACAGTATTGACAGACAGCAGTGAGCACAGAGTACTGCGGGAACATCTCCTCTACAGCCTGTTACCATGACCTATAGTATACAGTACTGACAGACAGCTGGCAGCAGCAAGCACAGAGTAATGCTGGGAACGTCTCCTCTACAGCCTGTTACCATGACCTATAGTATACAGTACTGACAGACAGTAGCGAGCACAGAGTAATGCTGGGAACGTCTCCTCTACAGCCTGTTACCATGACATATAGTATACAGTACTGACAGACAGCAGGCAGCAGCGAGCACAGAGTAATGCTGGGAACATCTCTACAGCCTGTTACCATGACATAAAGTATACAGTAATGACAGACATCAGGCAGCAGTGAGCACAGAGTAATGCTGGGAACGTCTCTACAGCCTGTTACCATGACCTATAGTATACAGTACTGACAGACAGCAGGCAGTAGCGAGCACAGAGTAATGCTGGGAACGTCTCCTCTACAGCCTGCTACCATTACGTATAGTATACAGTACTGACAGACAGCAGCGAGCACAGAGTAATGCTGGGAACGTCTCCTCTACAGCCTGTTACCATGACATATAGTATACAGTATTGACAGACAGCAGTGAGCACAGAGTACTGCGGGAACGTCTCCTCTACAGCCTGTTACCATGACATATAGTATACAGTATTGACAGACAGCAGTGAGCACAGAGTACTGCGGGAACGTCTCCTCTACAGCCTGTTACCATGACCTATAGTATACAGTACTGACAGACAGCAGGCAGCAGCGAGCACAGAGTAATGCTGGGAACGTCTCCTCTACAGCCTGTTACCATGACATTTAGTATACAGTACTGACAGAGACAGCAGGCAGCAGCGAGCACAGAATAATGCTGGGAACTTCTCCTCTACAGCCTGTTACCATGACATATAGTATACAGTACTGACAGACAGCAGGCAGCAGCGAGCACAGAGTAATGCTGGGAACGTCTCCTCTTCAGCCTGTTACCATGTCATATAGAATACATTGCTGACAGACAGCAGGCAGCAGCGAGCAGAGAGTATTGCTGGGAACATCTCCTCTACAGCCTGTTACCATGACATATAGTATACAGTAATGACAGACAGCAGGCAGCAGCGAGCACAGAGTAATGCTGGGAACGTCTCCTCTACAGCCTGTTACTATGACGTATAGTATACAGTACTGAAAGACAGTAGGCAGCAGCGAGCACAGAGTAATGCTGGGAACGTCTCTACAGCCTGTTACCATGACATATAGTATACAGTACTGACAGACAGCAGGCAGCAGCGAGCACAGAGTAATGCTGGGAACATCTCTACAGCCTGTTACCATGACATAAAGTATACAGTAATGACAGACAGCAGGCAGCAGTGAGCACAGAGTAATGCTGGGAACGTCTCTACAGCCTGTTACCATGACCTATAGTATACAGTACTGACAGACAGCAGGCAGTAGCGAGCACAGAGTAATGCTGGGAACGTCTCCTCTTCAGCCTGCTACCATTACGTATAGTATACAGTACTGACAGACAGCAGCGAGCACAGAGTAATGCTGGGAACGTCTCCTCTACAGCCTGTTACCATGACATATAGTATACAGTATTGACAGACAGCAGTGAGCACAGAGTACTGCGGGAACGTCTCCTCTACAGCCTGTTACCATGACATATAGTATACAGTATTGACAGACAGCAGTGAGCACAGAGTACTGCGGGAACGTCTCCTCTACAGCCTGTTACCATGACCTATAGTATACAGTACTGACAGACAGCAGGCAGCAGCGAGCACAGAGTAATGCTGGGAACGTCTCCTCTACAGCCTGTTACCATGACATTTAGTATACAGTACTGACAGAGACAGCAGGCAGCAGCGAGCACAGAATAATGCTGGGAACTTCTCCTCTACAGCCTGTTACCATGACATATAGTATACAGTACTGACAGACAGCAGGCAGCAGCGAGCACAGAGTAATGCTGGGAACGTCTCCTCTTCAGCCTGTTACCATGTCATATAGAATACATTGCTGACAGACAGCAGGCAGCAGCGAGCAGAGAGTATTGCTGGGAACATCTCCTCTACAGCCTGTTACCATGACATATAGTATACAGTAATGACAGACAGCAGGCAGCAGCGAGCACAGAGTAATGCTGGGAACGTCTCCTCTTCAGCCTGTTACCATGACCTATAGTATACAGTACTGACAGACAGCAGGCAGCAGCGAGCACAGAGTAATGCTGGGAACGTCTCCTCTACAGCCTGTTACCATGGCATATAGGATACAGTAATGACAGCAGGCAGCAGCGAACACAGAGTAATGCTGGGAACGTCTTCTCTACAGCCTGTTACCATGACATATAGTATACAGTACTGACAGACAGCAGGCAGCAGCGTGCACAGAGTAATGCTGGGAACGTCTCCCCTACAGCCTGTTACCATGACATATAGTATACAGTACTGACAGACTCGGGTACGGCACATCGCGGACCGGGTAGATAGATTGTTGGGAGGGGCTGGCAAGGACCCGGCGGTCTTGGTGCACGTTGGCACCAATGACAAAGTTAGCGGAAGGTGGGATGTCCTTAAGAAAGACTATAGGGACTTAGGAAAGAAACTGAAGGCAAGGACATCTAAGGTAATATTCTCGGAATTATTACCCGTGCCACGCGCTAGTCCAGGGAGGCAGAGGGAGATTAGGGAGGTAAATGTGTGGCTTAGGGATTGGTGCAGGAAAGAGGGGTTTGTGTTCCTGGAACACTGGGCGGACTTCTCAGTCAGACGCCATCTCTTTTGTCGTGACGGATTGCACCTGACTGAGGAGGGGGCAGCGGTGCTGGGGGGAAGGATGGTTAGAAGGTTGGAGGAGATTTTAAACTAGGAGCCTGGGGGGAGGGTTTAGCTAGAAACTACGGGTCATGCAGTGAGAATAGTGGGGATGGCGGTAGTAAACAAAATGGGGGAGAAGTTGGGGGGAGGGTAAGAGCAGGCAGTAAGGTTACTAACATGGGTACTAAAAGGGATTTTACCAAAGCACTAACCAATGACGATTACAGGTCATCCTTGCCACATAAGGTGAAAGATGTCCCTAATGCAAGGGAAAATACTTATCTTAGTTGTATGTATGTAAACGCCAGAAGCATTACTGGTAAAAAGGGTGAGCTAGAAATACTTGCAGCAAGCAAACAGTATGATATTATAGGCATTACTGAAACTTGGTGGGATGAATCTCATGATTGGACAGTCAATCTAGAGGGCTATACACTGTTTAGGAGAGACAGACTAAATAAAAAGGGTGGAGGGGTGTGTCTGTACGTAAAGCCGTTTTTAAAACCTAATATATGGGAAGATACTCAGGAGGGTACTGTAGACACTGTTGAGACACTATGGGTAGAAATTGCATGCGGGGAAAAAGGAACAAAAAAGTTAGTATTGGGTGTATGCTATAGGCCGCCTGGTATCAACGCATCTGATGATGAATTGTTACTAAAGCAAATTGAAAAAGCAGCAGGAGTAGGAGACATAGTAGTGATGGGAGATTTTAACTATCCAGAGATAAACTGGAAAAACGATTCATGTGATACTGCTAGGGGCAATATGTTTTTAAACACACTAAATGATAACTACCTAGTCCAACTAATTGAGGAACCAACTAGGTACAATGCAATCTTAGACCTGGTATTAACAAACAATCAGGATTTGGTATCGGGTATTATAGTAGGGGAACCCATAGGAAACAGCGACCATAATATGGTCACATTCAATATCAGTTTCTACAAATAGCCCTATACTGGCTCAACTAGGACTCTAAATTTTAGCAAAGCAAATTTTGAAATGATGAGGGTATTTTTCAGGGATATTGAATGGGAAGGTTTGTTTTTAGGAAAAAATACTACGGAGAAATGGGAGGTACTAAAATTCCTGCTAGCTAAAAATACACTCAAATATATTCCTATGAGTAGCAAAAAAGGGAATAAAAATCATAAACCGATGTGGCTTAACAAAAAGATTAAGGAATTTATGGGCAAGAAAAGGCGAGCATTTAAAAAATACAAATCTGACGGGGAAGCAGAGTCATTTCAGCACTATAAGGAATGTAACAAAAATTGCAAAAAGGAAATAAGAGCGGCTAAAGTAGAAACTGAAAAACTAGTAGCAAAGGAAAGCAAAGCAAATCCCAAAAAATTCTTTAAATACATCAATAGCAAGAGATTAAAAAAGGAGAGTATAGGCCCTTTGAAGGACACGTTGGGAGTCTTAAGCAAAAATGATAATGACATAGCGGACACACTAAATGAGTTTTTTTCAACAGTATTCACTAGAGAGGACCCAATTCAGGGACTGACACACAATCTCAATAAGGACAATATCACACTGATAGGTACTTATTTAAGCGAGGAAGTAGTCTGTCACCGATTAAAACATTTAAAGATTAATAAATCACCAGGGCCCGATGGTATTCATCCAAGGGTTCTAATGGAGCTTCACTCTGAACTGGCAAAACCGCTATCTCTGATCTTTGAGGATTCAGTTATATCAGGTATGGTTCCCAAAGACTGGCGTATAGCGGAAGTAGTGCCTATATTCAAAAAGGGAAGTAAAGCTGAACCAGGTAATTATAGACCAGTTAGTCTTACATCTATAGTGGGGAAAGTATTGGAAGGTATTCTAAGAGATAGTATTCAGAAGTTCCTTGAAACCAATAAGGTCATTAAAAGGAATCAACATGGGTTTATGAAGGACAGATCCTGTCAAACCAACTTACTTGGCTTTTATGAAACAGTAAGCGCAAACCTAGATCAGGGTAAAGACGTGGATGTAATCTTTTTAGACTTTGCCAAAGCGTTTGATACTGTACCACACATGAGACTTATATACAAGCTACAAGAATCAGGGCTAGGAAGCACAATATGCACTTGGGTCAAAAACTGGTTAGATAATAGGAAGCAGCGCGTTGTGGTTAATGGATATTTTTCAACTTGGACTGAAGTGCTAAGTGGTGTGCCGCAAGGCTCAGTATTAGGACCGCTATTGTTCAATATTTTCATTAACGACCTAACAGAAGGTCTAGAGAGCATGGTGTCAATTTTTGCAGATGATACCAAATTGTGTAAGGCTATAAATACAGAGGAGGATGCCAAGTCTCTTCAGAACGACTTAGTTAAATTAGAAGCATGGGCAGCCAAATGGAGAATGCGCTTCAACACAGACAAGTGTAAGGTAATGCACTGTGGTAACAAGAACAAAAATTACACCTACCTACTAAATGGGGTAAAACTAGGGGATTCTGTACTGGAAAAGGACTTAGGTGTCCTCATAGATAGCAAGCTAAGCAGTAGTACCCAAAGTAGGACTGCAGCAAAGAAGGCTAATAAGATATTAGCATGCATAAAACGGGGTATTGATGCTAGGGACGAGAGTATTATACTCCCATTATATAAATCACTAGTGAGGCCAAACCTTGAATACTGTGTACAGTTCTGGGCACCGTACTACAAAAAGGATATCCTGGAGCTAGAAAAGGTACAAAGGAGGGCGACCAAACTAATTAAGGGCATGGAGACGATGGAATACAAGGAAAGGCTTGAAAGACTAGGCATGTTTACATTGGAAAAGCGGAGACTAAGAGGGGATATGATCAACATCTACAAATATATAAGGGGACAATACACAGAGCTTGCGCGGGACCTGTTTTTGGTTAGATCAACACAGAGGACTCGTGGACACTCGCTCAGGTTAGAGGAGAGGAGATTCCGCACAATATGGTGTAAAGGCTTTTTCACGGTAAGGACAATACGTGTTTGGAATTCCCTGCCCGAGGGAGTTGTAATGGCGGAATCTGTCAACACCTTTAAGAATGGGTTAGATAAATTCCTATTGGATAAGGATATCCAGGGGTATGGTGCATAGTCATGCATTATAGTTACTATTTAGTCAAATCATCATGCAGAGGACACCACAAATAGGTTGAACTCGATGGACAATTGTCTTTTTTCAACCTCAGATACTATGTTACTATGTAGACAGCAGGCAGCAGCGAGCACAGAGTAATGCTGGGAACGTCTCCTCTACAGCCTGTTACCATGACATATAGTATACAGTACTGACAGACAGCAGGCAGCAGCGAGCACAGAGTAATGTTGGGAACATCTCCTCTGCAGCCTGTTACCATGAAATATAATATACAGTAATGACAGCAGGCAGCAACGCGCATAGATCAATGCTGGGAACATCTCCTCTACAGCCTGTTACCATGAAATATAGTATACAGAACTGACAGACAGCAGGCAGCAGTGAGCACAGAGTAATGCTGGGAACGTCTCCTCTATAGCCTGTTTCCATGACATATAGTATACAGTACTGACAGACAGCAGGCAGCAGCGAGCATAGAGTAATGCTGGGAACATCTCTACAGCCTGTTACCATGACATATAGTATACAGTACTGACAGACAGCAGGCAGCAGTGAGCACAGAGTAATGCTGGGAACATCTCCTCTACAGCCTGTTACTATGACATATAGTATACAGTACTGAAAGACAGCAGGTAGCAGCGAGCACAAAGTAATGCTGGGAATGTCTCCTCTACAGCCTGTTACCATGACATATAGTATACAGTACTGATAGACAGCAGGCAGCAGCAAGCACAGAATAATGCTGGGAATGTCTCCTCTACAGCCTGTTACCATGACATATAGTATACAGTAATGACAGCAGGCAGCAGCGAGCACAGAGTAATGCTGGGAACATCTCCTCTACAGCCCGTTACCATGACCTATAGTATACAGTACTGACAGAAAGCAGCGAGCACAGAGTAATGCTGGGAACGTCTTCTATACAGCCTGTTACCATGATATATAGTATACAGTACTGACAAACAGCAGGCAGAAGCGAGCACAGAGTAATGCTGGGAACATCTCATCTACAGCCTGTTACCATGACATATAGTATACAGTACTGACAGAGAGCAAGCAGCAGCGAGCACAGAGTAATGCTGGGAACGTCTCTTCTACATCCTGTTACCATAACATATAGTATACAGTACTGACAGACAGCAGACAGCAGCGAGCACAGAGTAATGCTGGGAACGTCTCCTCTACAGCCTGTTACCATGACATATAGTATACAGTACTTACAGACAGCAGGCAGCAGTGAGCAAAGAGTAATGCTGGGAACATCTCCTCTACAGCCTGTTACCATGACCTATAGTATACAGTACTGACAGACAGCAGCGAGCACAGAGTAATGCTGGGAACGTCTCCTCTACAGCCTGTTACCATGACATATAATAAACAGTACTGACCGACAGCAGCGAGCACAGAGTAATGCTGGGAACGTCTCCTCTATAGCCTGTTACCGTGACATATATTATACAGTACTGACAGACAGCAGGCAGCAGCGAGCACAGAGCAATGCTGGTAACATCTCCTCTATAGCCTGTTATCGTGACATATATTATACAGTACTGACAGACAGCAGGCAGCAGCGAGCACAGAGTAATGCTGGGAACATCTCCTCTAGAGCCTGTTACCATGACATATAGTATACAGTACTGACAGACAGCAGGCAGCAGCGAGCACAGGGTAATGCTGGGAACGTTTCCTCTACAGCCTGTTACCATGACATATAGTATACAGTACTGACAGAGCAGCGAGCACAGAGTAATGCTGGGAATGTCTCCTCTACAGCCTGTTACCATGACATATAGTATACAGTACTGACAGACAGCAGGCAGCAGCGAGCAGAGAGTAATGCTGGGAACATCTCCTCTACAGCCTGTTACCATGACATATAGTATACAGTACTGACAGACAGCAGCGAGCACAGAGTAATGCTGGCAACGTCTCCTCTATAGCCTGTTACCATGATATATAGTATACAGTACTTACAGACAGCAGGCAGCAGCGAGCACAGAGTAATGCTGGGAACGTCTCCTCTACAGCCTGTTACCATAAAATATAGTATACAGTAATGACAGACAGCAGGCAGCAGCGAGCACAGAGTAATGCTGGGACCATCTCCTCTACAGCCTGTTACCATAAAATATAGTAAAGTAATGACAGAAAGCAGGCAGCAGCGAGCACAGAGTAATGCTGGGACCATCTCCTCTACAGCCTGTTACCATAAAATATAGTATACAGTAATGACAAACAGCAGGCAGCAGCAAGCACAGAGTAATGCTGGGACCATCTCCTCTACAGCCTGTTACCATAAAATATAGTACACAGTAAAGACAGACAGCAGGCAGCAGCGAGCACAGAGTAATGCTGGGAACGTCTCTACAGCCTGTTACCATGACATATAGTATACAGTACTGACAGACAGCAGGCAGCAGCGAGCACAGAGTAATGCTGGGAACGTCTCTACAGCCTGTTACCATGACATATAGTATACAGTACTGAAAGACAGCAGGCAGTAGCGAGCACAGAGTAATGCTGGGAACGTCTCCTCTACAGCCTGCTACCATTACGTATAGTATACAGTACTGACAGACAGCAGCGAGCACAGAGTAATGCTGGGAACGTCTCCTCTACAGGCTGTTACCATGACATATAGTATACAGTCCTGACAGACAGCAGTGAGCACAGAGTACTGCGGGGAACGTCTCCTCTATAGCCTGTTACCATGGCCTATAGTATACAGTACTGACAGACAGCTGGTAGCAGCGAGCACAGAGTAATGCTGGGAACGTCTCCTCTGCAGCCTGTTAGCATGACCTATAGTATACAGTACTGACAGACAGTAGCGAGCATAGAGTAATGCTGGGAACGTCTCCTCTACAGCCTGTTAAAATGACATATAGTACACAGTGCTGACAGACAGCAGGCAGCAGCGAGCACAGAGTAATGCTGGGAACGTCTACTCTACAGCCTGTTACCATGACGTATAGTATACAGTACTGACAGACAGCAGGCAGCAGCGAGCACAGAGTAATGCTGGGAACGTCTCCTCTACAGCCTGTTACCATGACGTATAGTATACAGTACTGAAAGACAGTAGGCAGCAGCGAGCACAGAGTAATGCTGGGAACGTCTCTACAGCCTGTTACCATGACATATAGTATACAGTACTGACAGACAGCAGGCAGCAGCGAGCACAGAGTAATGCTGGGAACGTCTCTACAGCCTTTTACCATGACATAAAGTATACAGTAATGACAGACAGCAGGCAGCAGCGAGCACAGAGTAATGCTGGGAACGTCTCCTCTACAGCCTGTTACCATGACATATAGTATACAGTACTGACAGACAGCAGGCAGCAGCGAGCACAGAGTAATGCTGGGAACGTCTCTACAACCTGTTACCATGACATATAGTATACAGTACTGACAGACAGCAGGCAGTAGCGAGCACAGAGTAATGCTGGGAACGTCTCCTCTACAGCCTGTTACCATGACATATAGTATACAGTACTGACAGACAGCAGGCAGCAGCGAGCACAGAGTAATGCTGGGAATGTCTCTCTAGCCTGTTACCATGACATATAGTATACAGTACTGACAGACAGCAGGCAGTAGCGAGCACAGAGTAATGCTGGGAACGTCTCCTCTACAGCCTGCTACCATTACGTATAGTATACAGTACTGACAGACAGCAGCGAGCACAGAGTAATGCTGGGAACGTCTCCTGTACGGCCTGTTACCATAACATATAGTATACAGTACTGACAGACAGCAGGCAGTAGCGAGCACAGAGTAATGCTGGGAACGTCTCCTCTACAGCCTGTTACCATGACGTATAGTATACAGTACTGACAGACAGCAGTGAGCACAGAGTACTGCTGGGAACGTCTCCTCTACAGCCTGTTACCACAACATATAGTATACAGTACTGACAGACAGCTGGCAGCAGCGAGCACAGAGTAATGCTGGGAACGTCTCCTCTACAGCCTGTTACCATGACATATAGTATACAGTACTGACAGACAGCAGGCAGCAGTGAGCACAGAGTAATGCTGGGAACGTCTCCTCTACAGCCTGTTACCATGACCTATAGTATACAGTACTGACAGAGAGCAGGCAGCAGCGAGCACAGAGTAATGCTGGGAACGTCTCCTCTACAGCCTGTTACCATGACCTATAGTATACAGTACTGACAGACAGCAGTGAGCACAGAGTACTGCTGGGAACGTCTCCTCTGCAGCCTGTTACCATAACATATAGTATACAGCACTGACAGACAGCTGGCAGCAGCGAGCACACAGTAATGCTGGTAACGTCTCCTCTACAGCCTGTTACCATGACCTATATTATACAGTACTGACAGACAGCAGTGAGCACAGAGTACTGCTGGGAAAGTCTCCTCTACAGCCTGTTACCATAACATATAGTATACAGTACTGACAGACAGCTGACAGCAGCGAGCACAGAGTAATGCTGGGAACATCTCCTCTACAGCCTGTTACCATGACCTATAGTATACAGTAATGACAGAAAGCAGGCAGCAGCGAGCACAGAGTAATGGTGGGAACATCTCCTCTACAGCCTGTTACCATGACCTATAGTATACAGTACTGACAGAAAGCAGCGAGCACAGAGTAATGCTGGGAACGTCTTCTCTACAGCCTGTTACCATGACATATAGTATACAGTACTGACAAACAGCAGGCAGCAGCGAGCACAGAGTAATGCTGGGAACTTCTCCTCTACAGCCTGTTACCATGACATATAATATAAAGTACTGACAGACAGCAAGCAGCAGCAAGCACAGAGTAATGCTGGGATCGTCTCTTCTACATCCTGTTACCATGACATATAGTATACAGTACTGACAGAAAGCAGGCAGCAGCGAGCACAGAGTAATGCTGGGAACATCTCCTCTACAGCCTGTTACCATGACCTATAGTATACAGTACTGACAGACAGCAGGCAGTAGCGAGCACAGAGTAATGCTGGGAACGTCTCCTCTACAGCCTGCTACCATTACGTATAGTATACAGTACTGACAGACAGCAGCGAGCACAGAGTAATGCTGGGAACGTCTCCTCTACAGCCTGTTACCATGACATATAGTATACAGTATTGACAGACAGCAGTGAGCACAGAGTACTGCGGGAACATCTCCTCTACAGCCTGTTACCATGACCTATAGTATACAGTACTGACAGACAGCTGGCAGCAGCAAGCACAGAGTAATGCTGGGAACGTCTCCTCTACAGCCTGTTACCATGACCTATAGTATACAGTACTGACAGACAGTAGCGAGCACAGAGTAATGCTGGGAACGTCTCCTCTACAGCCTGTTACCATGACATATAGTACACAGTGCTGAAAGACAGCAGGCAGCAGCGAGCACAGAGTAATGCTGGGAACGTCTCCTCTACAGCCTGTTACCATGACGTATAGTATACAGTACTGACAGACAGCAGGCAGCAGCGAGCACAGAGTAATGCTGGGAACGTCTCCTCTACAGCCTGTTACTATGACGTATAGTATACAGTACTGAAAGACAGCAGGCAGCAGCGAGCACAGAGTAATGCTGGGAACGTCTCTACAGCCTGTTACCATGACATATAGTATACAGTACTGACAGACAGCAGGCAGCAGCGAGCACAGAGTAATGCTGGGAACATCTCTACAGCCTGTTACCATGACATAAAGTATACAGTAATGACAGACAGCAGGCAGCAGTGAGCACAGAGTAATGCTGGGAACGTCTCCTCTACAGCCTGTTACCATGACCTATAGTATACAGTACTGACAGACAGCAGGCAGCAGCGAGCACAGAGTAATGCTGGGAACGTTTCTACAGCCTGTTACCATGACATATAGTATACAGTAATGACAGACAGCAGGCAGCAGCGAGCACAGAGTAATGCTGGGAACGTCTCTACAGCCTGTTACCATGACATATAGTATACAGTACTGACAGACAGCAGGCAGCAGCGAGCACAGAGTAATGCTGGGAACGTCTCTACAGCCTGTTACCATGACATATAGTATACAGTACTGAAAGACAGCAGGCAGTAGCGAGCACAGAGTAATGCTGGGAACGTCTCTACAGCCTGTTACCATGACATATAGTATACAGTACTGACAGACAGCAGGCAGCAGCGAGCACAGAGTAATGCAGGGAACGTTTCTACAGCCTGTTACCATGACATATAGTATACAGTAATGACAGACAGCAGGCAGCAGCGAGCACAGAGTAATGCTGGGAACGTCTCTACAGCCTGTTACCATGACATATAGTATACAGTACTGACAGACAGCAGGCAGCAGCGAGCACAGAGTAATGCTGGGAACGTCTCTACAGCCTGTTACCATGACATATAGTATACAGTACTGAAAGACAGCAGGCAGTAGCGAGCACAGAGTAATGCTGGGAACGTCTCCTCTACAGCCTGCTACCATTACGTATAGTATACAGTACTGACAGACAGCAGCGAGCACAGAGTAATGCTGGGAACGTCTCCTCTACAGCCTGTTACCATGACATATAGTATACAGTCCTGACAGACAGCAGTGAGCACAGAGTACTGCGGGGAACGTCTCCTCTATAGCCTGTTACCATGGCCTATAGTATACAGTACTGACAGACAGCTGGTAGCAGCGAGCACAGAGTAATGCTGGGAACGTCTCCTCTGCAGCCTGTTAGCATGACCTATAGTATACAGTACTGACAGACAGTAGCGAGCATAGAGTAATGCTGGGAACGTCTCCTCTACAGCCTGTTAAAATGACATATAGTACACAGTGCTGACAGACAGCAGGCAGCAGCGAGCACAGAGTAATGCTGGGAACGTCTACTCTACAGCCTGTTACCATGACGTATAGTATACAGTACTGACAGACAGCAGGCAGCAGCGAGCACAGAGTAATGCTGGGAACGTCTCCTCTACAGCCTGTTACCATGACGTATAGTATACAGTACTGAAAGACAGTAGGCAGCAGCGAGCATAGAGTAATGCTGGGAACGTCTCTACAGCCTGTTACCATGACATATAGTATACAGTAATGACAGACAGCAGGCAGCAGCGAGCACAGAGTAATGCTGGGAACGTCTCCTCTACAGCCTGTTACCATGACATATAGTATACAGTACTGACAGACAGCAGGCAGCAGCGAGCACAGAGTAATGCTGGGAACGTCTCTACAACCTGTTACCATGACATATAGTATACAGTACTGACAGACAGCAGGCAGTAGCGAGCACAGAGTAATGCTGGGAACGTCTCCTCTACAGCCTGTTACCATGACATATAGTATACAGTACTGACAGACAGCAGGCAGCAGCGAGCACAGAGTAATGCTGGGAATGTCTCTCTAGCCTGTTACCATGACATATAGTATACAGTACTGACAGACAGCAGGCAGTAGCGAGCACAGAGTAATGCTGGGAACGTCTCCTCTACAGCCTGCTACCATTACGTATAGTATACAGTACTGACAGACAGCAGCGAGCACAGAGTAATGCTGGGAACGTCTCCTGTACGGCCTGTTACCATAACATATAGTATACAGTACTGACAGACAGCAGGCAGTAGCGAGCACAGAGTAATGCTGGGAACGTCTCCTCTACAGCCTGTTACCATGACGTATAGTATACAGTACTGACAGACAGCAGTGAGCACAGAGTACTGCTGGGAACGTCTCCTCTACAGCCTGTTACCACAACATATAGTATACAGTACTGACAGACAGCTGGCAGCAGCGAGCACAGAGTAATGCTGGGAACGTCTCCTCTACAGCCTGTTACCATGACATATAGTATACAGTACTGACAGACAGCAGGCAGCAGTGAGCACAGAGTAATGCTGGGAACGTCTCCTCTACAGCCTGTTACCATGACCTATAGTATACAGTACTGACAGAGAGCAGGCAGCAGCGAGCACAGAGTAATGCTGGGAACGTCTCCTCTACAGCCTGTTACCATGACCTATAGTATACAGTACTGACAGACAGCAGTGAGCACAGAGTACTGCTGGGAACGTCTCCTCTGCAGCCTGTTACCATAACATATAGTATACAGCACTGACAGACAGCTGGCAGCAGCGAGCACACAGTAATGCTGGGAACGTCTCCTCTACAGCCTGTTACCATGACCTATATTATACAGTACTGACAGACAGCAGTGAGCACAAAGTACTGCTGGGAACGTCTCCTCTACAGCCTGTTACCATAACATATAGTATACAGTACTGACAGACAGCTGACAGCAGCGAGCACAGAGTAATGCTGGGAACATCTCCTCTCCAGCCTGTTACCATGACCTATAGTATACAGTAATGACAGAAAGCAGGCAGCAGCGAGCACAGAGTAATGGTGGGAACATCTCCTCTACAGCCTGTTACCATGACCTATAGTATACAGTACTGACAGAAAGCAGCGAGCACAGAGTAATGCTGGGAACGTCTTCTCTACAGCCTGTTACCATGACATATAGTATACAGTACTGACAAACAGCAGGCAGCAGCGAGCACAGAGTAATGCTGGGAACTTCTCCTCTACAGCCTGTTACCATGACATATAATATAAAGTACTGACAGACAGCAAGCAGCAGCAAGCACAGAGTAATGCTGGGATCGTCTCTTCTACATCCTGTTACCATGACATATAGTATACAGTACTGACAGAAAGCAGGCAGCAGCGAGCACAGAGTAATGCTGGGAACATCTCCTCTACAGCCTGTTACCATGACCTATAGTATACAGTACTGACAGACAGCAGGCAGTAGCGAGCACAGAGTAATGCTGGGAACGTCTCCTCTACAGCCTGTTACTATGACGTATAGTATACAGTACTGAAAGACAGTAGGCAGCAGCGAGCACAGAGTAATGCTGGGAACGTCTCTACAGCCTGTTACCATGACATATAGTATACAGTACTGACAAACAGCAGGCAGCAGTGAGCACAGAGTAATGCTGGGAACGTCTCCTCTACAGCCTGTTACCATGACCTATAGTATACAGTACTGACAGACAGCAGGCAGTAGCGAGCACAGAGTAATGCTGGGAACGTCTCCTCTACAGCCTGCTACCATTACGTATAGTATACAGTACTGACAGACAGCAGCGAGCACAGAGTAATGCTGGGAACGTCTCCTCTACAGCCTGTTACCATGACATATAGTATACAGTATTGACAGACAGCAGTGAGCACAGAGTACTGCGGGAACGTCTCCTCTACAGCCTGTTACCATGACCTATAGTATACAGTACTGACAGACAGCTGGCAGCAGCAAGCACAGAGTAATGCTGGGAACGTCTCCTCTACAGCCTGTTACCATGACCTATAGTATACAGTACTGACAGACAGTAGCGAGCACAGAGTAATGCTGGGAACGTCTCCTCTACAGCCTGTTACCATGACATATAGTACACAGTGCTGACAGACAGCAGGCAGCAGCGAGCACAGAGTAATGCTGGGAACGTCTCCTCTACAGCCTGTTACCATGACGTATAGTATACAGTACTGACAGACAGCAGGCAGCAGCGAGCACAGAGTAATGCTGGGAACGTCTCCTCTACAGCCTGTTACCATGACGTATAGTATACAGTACTGAAAGACAGTAGGCAGCAGCGAGCACAGAGTAATGCTGGGAACGTCTCTACAGCCTGTTACCATGACATATAGTATACAGTACTGACAGACAGCAGGCAGCAGCGAGCACAGAGTAATGCTGGGAACATCTCTACAGCCTGTTACCATGACATAAAGTATACAGTAATGACAGACAGCAGGCAGCAGTGAGCAGAGAGTAATGCTGGGAACGTCTCTACAGCCTGTTACCATGACATATAGTATACAGTACTGACAGATAGTAGGCAGCAGCGAGCACAGAGTAATGCTGGGAACGTCTCCTCAACAGCCTGTTACCATGACATATAGTATACAGTACTGACAGACAGCAGGCAGCAGCGAGCACAGAGTAATGCTGGGAACGTCTCTACAGCCTGTTACCATGACATATAGTATACAGTACTGAAAGACAGCAGGCAGTAGCGAGCACAGAGTAATGCTGGGAACGTCTCCTCTACAGCCTGTTACCATGACCTATAGTATACAGTACTGACAGACAGCAGTGAGCACAGAGTACTGCTGGGAACGTCTCCTCTACAGCCTGCTACAATTACGTATAGTATACAGTACTGACAGACAGCAGCGAGCACAGAGTAATGCTGGGAACGTCTCCTCTACAGCTTGTTACCATAACATATAGTATACAGTACTGACAGACAGCAGGCAGCAGCGAGCACAGAGCAATGCTGGGAACTTCTCCTCAACAGCCTGTTACCATGACATATAGTATACAGTACTGACAGACAGCAGGCAGTAGCGAGCACAGAGTAATGCTGGGAACGTCTCCTCTACAGCCTGTTACCATGACGTATAGTATACAGTACTGACAGACAGCAGTGAGCACAGAGTACTGCTGGGAACATCTCCTCTACAGCCTGTTACCATAACATATAGTATACAGTACTGACAGACAGCTGGCAGCAGCGAGCACAGAGTAATGCTGGGAACGTCTCCTCTACAGGCTGTTACCATGACATATAGTATACAGTACTGACAGACAGCAAGCAGCAGTGAGCACAGAGTAATGCTGGGAACGTCTCCTCTACAGCCTGTTACCATGACCTATAGTATACAGTACTGACAGAGAGCAGGCAGCAGCGAGCACAGAGTAATGCTGGGAACGTCTCCTCTACAGCCTGTTACCATGACCTATAGTATACAGTACTGACAGACAGCAGTGAGCACAGAGTACTGCTGGGAACGTCTCCTCTGCAGCCTGTTACCATAACATATAGTATACAGCACTGACAGACAGCTGGCAGCAGCGAGCACACAGTAATGCTGGGAACGTCTCCTTTACAGCCTGTTACCATGACCTATATTATACAGTACTGACAGACAGCAGTGAGCACAGAGTACTGCTGGGAACGTCTCCTCTACAGCCTGTTACCATAACATATAGTATACAGTACTGACAGACAGTTGACAGCAGCGAGCACAGAGTAATGCTGGGAACGTCTCCTCTAAAGCCTGTTACCATGGCATATAGTATATAGTAATGACAGCAGGCAGCAGCGAACACAGAGTAATGCTGGGAACATCTCCTCTACAGCCTGTTACCATGACCTATAGTATACAGTAATGACAGAAAGCAGGCAGCAGCGAGCACAGAGTAATGGTGGGAACATCTCCTCTACAGCCTGTTACCATGACCTATAGTATACAGTACTGACAGAAAGCAGCGAGCACAGAGTAATGCTGGGAACGTCTTCTCTACAGCCTGTTACCATGACATATAGTATACAGTACTGACAAACAGCAGGCAGCAGCGAGCACAGAGTAATGCTGGGACCTTCTCCTCTACAGCCTGTTACCATGACATATAGTATACAGTACTGACAGACAGCAAGCAGCAGCGAGCACAGAGTAATGCTGGGATCGTCTCTTCTACATCCTGTTACCATGACATATAGTATACAGTACTGACAGAAAGCAGGCAGCTGCGAGCACAGAGTAATGCTGGGAACATCTCCTCTACAGCCTGTTACCATGACCTATAGTATACAGTACTGACAGACAGCAGGCAGTAGCGAGCACAGAGTAATGCTGGGAACGTCTCCTCTACAGCCTGCTACCATTACGTATAGTATACAGTACTGACAGACAGCAGCGAGCACAGAGTAATGCTGGGAACGTCTCCTCTACAGCCTGTTACCATGACATATAGTATACAGTATTGACAGACAGCAGTGAGCACAGAGTACTGCGGGAACATCTCCTCTACCGCCTGTTACCATGACCTATAGTATACAGTACTGACAGACAGCTGGCAGCAGCAAGCACAGAGTAATGCTGGGAACGTCTCCTCTGCAGCCTGTTACCATGACCTATAGTATACAGTACTGACAGACAGTAGCGAGCACAGAGTAATGCTGGGAACGTCTCCTCTACAGCCTGTTACCATGACATATAGTACACAGTGCTGACAGACAGCAGGCAGCAGCGAGCACAGAGTAATGCTGGGAACGTCTCCTCTACAGCCTGTTACCATGATGTATAGTATACAGTACTGACAGACAGCAGGCAGCAGCGAGCACAGAGTAATGCTGGGAACGTCTCCTCTACAGCCTGTTACTATGACGTATAGTATACAGTACTGAAAGACAGTAGGCAGCAGCGAGCACAGAGTAATGCTGGGAACGTCTCTACAGCCTGTTACCATGACATATAGTATACAGTACTGACAGACAGCAGGCAGCAGCGAGCACAGAGTAATGCTGGGAACATCTCTACAGCCTGTTACCATGACATAAAGTATATAGTAATGACAGACAGCAGGCAGCAGTGAGCACAGAGTAATGCTGGGAACGTCTCTACAGCCTGTTACCATGACCTATAGTATACAGTACTGACAGACAGCAGGCAGTAGCGAGCACAGAGTAATGCTGGGAACGTCTCCTCTACAGCCTGCTACCATTACGTATAGTATACAGTACTGACAGACAGCAGCGAGCACAGAGTAATGCTGGGAACGTCTCCTCTACAGCCTGTTACCATGACATATAGTATACAGTATTGACAGACAGCAGTGAGCACAGAGTACTGCGGGAACGTCTCCTCTACAGCCTGTTACCATGACCTATAGTATACAGTACTGACAGACAGCTGGCAGCAGCAAGCACAGAGTAATGCTGGGAACGTCTCCTCTACAGCCTGTTACCATGACCTATAGTATACAGTACTGACAGACAGTAGCGAGCACAGAGTAATGCTGGGAACGTCTCCTCTACAGCCTGTTACCATGACATATAGTACACAGTGCTGACAGACAGCAGGCAGCAGCGAGCACAGAGTAATGCTGGGAACGTCTCCTCTACAGCCTGTTACCATGACGTATAGTATACAGTACTGACAGACAGCAGGCAGCAGCGAGCACAGAGTAATGCTGGGAACGTCTCCTCTACAGCCTGTTACCATGACGTATAGTATACAGTACTGAAAGACAGTAGGCAGCAGCGAGCACAGAGTAATGCTGGGAACGTCTCTACAGCCTGTTACCATGACATATAGTATACAGTACTGACAGACAGCAGGCAGCAGCGAGCACAGAGTAATGCTGGGAACATCTCTACAGCCTGTTACCATGACATAAAGTATATAGTAATGACAGACAGCAGGCAGCAGTGAGCACAGAGTAATGCTGGGAGCGTCTCTACAGCCTGTTACCATGACCTATAGTATACAGTACTGACAGACAGCAGGCAGTAGCGAGCACAGAGTAATGCTGGGAACGTCTCCTCTACAGCCTGCTACCATTACGTATAGTATACAGTACTGACAGACAGCAGCGAGCACAGAGTAATGCTGGGAACGTCTCCTCTACAGCCTGTTACCATGACATATAGTATACAGTATTGACAGACAGCAGTGAGCACAGAGTACTGCGGGAACGTCTCCTCTACAGCCTGTTACCATGACCTATAGTATACAGTACTGACAGACAGCTGGCAGCAGCAAGCACAGAGTAATGCTGGGAACGTCTCCTCTACAGCCTGTTACCATGACCTATAGTATACAGTACTGACAGACAGTAGCGAGCACAGAGTAATGCTGGGAACGTCTCCTCTACAGCCTGTTACCATGACGTATAGTATACAGTACTGAAAGACAGTAGGCAGCAGCGAGCACAGAGTAATGCTGGGAACGTCTCTACAGCCTGTTACCATGACATATAGTATACAGTACTGACAGACAGCAGGCAGCAGCGAGCACAGAGTAATGCTGGGAACATCTCTACAGCCTGTTACCATGACATAAAGTATACAGTAATGACAGACAGCAGGCAGCAGTGAGCACAGAGTAATGCTGGGAACGTCTCTACAGCCTGTTACCATGACATATAGTATACAGTACTGACAGACAGTAGGCAGCAGCGAGCACAGAGTAATGCTTGGAATGTCTCCTCTACAGCCTGGTACCATGACCGATAGTATACAGTAATGACAGACAGCAGGCAGCAGCGAGCACAGAGTAATGCTGGGAACGTCTCCTCTACAGCCTGTTACCATGACGTATAGTATACAGTACTGAAAGACAGTAGGCAGCAGCGAGCACAGAGTAATGCTGGGAACGTCTCTACAGCCTGTTACCATGACATATAGTATACAGTACTGACAGACAGCAGGCAGCAGCGAGCACAGAGTAATGCTGGGAACATCTCTACAGCCTGTTACCATGACATAAAGTATACAGTAATGACAGACAGCAGGCAGCAGTGAGCACAGAGTAATGCTGGGAACGTCTCTACAGCCTGTTACCATGACATATAGTATACAGTACTGACAGACAGTAGGCAGCAGCGAGCACAGAGTAATGCTGGAAACGTCTCCTCAACAGCCTGTTACCATGACATATAGTATACAGTACTGACAGACAGCAGGCAGCAGCGAGCACAGAGTAATGCTGGGAACGTCTCTACAGCCTGTTACCATGACATATAGTATACAGTACTGAAAGACAGCAGGCAGTAGCGAGCACAGAGTAATGCTGGGAACGTCTCCTCTACAGCCTGTTACCATGACCTATAGTATACAGTACTGACAGACAGCAGTGAGCACAGAGTACTGCTGGGAACGTCTCCTCTACAGCCTGCTACAATTACGTATAGTATACAGTACTGATAGACAGCAGCGAGCACAGAGTAATGCTGGGAACGTCTCCTCTACAGCCTGTTACCATAACATATAGTATACAGTACTGACAGACAGCAGGCAGCAGCGAGCACAGAGCAATGCTGGGAACTTCTCCTCTACAGCCTGTTACCATGACATATAGTATACAGTACTGACAGACAGCAGGCAGTAGCGAGCACAGAGTAATGCTGGGAACGTCTCCTCTACAGCCTGTTACCATGACGTATAGTATACAGTACTGACAGACAGCAGTGAGCACAGAGTACTGCTGGGAACATCTCCTCTACAGCCTGTTACCATAACATATAGTATACAGTACTGACAGACAGCTGGCAGCAGCGAGCACAGAGTAATGCTGGGAACGTCTCCTCTACAGGCTGTTACCATGACATATAGTATACAGTACTGACAGACAGCAAGCAGCAGTGAGCACAGAGTAATGCTGGGAACGTCTCCTCTACAGCCTGTTACCATGACCTATAGTATACAGTACTGACAGACAGCAGTGAGCACAGAGTACTGCTGGGAACGTCTCCTCTACAGCCTGTTACCATAACATATAGTATACAGCACTGACAGACAGCTGGCAGCAGCGAGCACAGAGTAATGCTGGGAACGTCTTCTCTACAGCCTGTTACCATGACCTATAGTATACAGTACTGACAGACAGCAGTGAGCACAGAGTACTGCTTGGAACGTCTCCTCTACAGCCTGTTACCATAACATATAGTATACAGTACTGACAGACAGCTGACAGCAGCGAGCACAGAGTAATCCTGGGAACGTCTCCTCTAAAGCCTGTTACCATGGCATATAGTATACAGTAATGACAGCAGGCAGCAGCGAACACAGATTAATGCTGAAAACTTCTCCTCTACAGCCTGTTACCATGACATATAGTATACAGTACTGACAGACAGCAAGCAGCAGCGAGCACAGAGTAATGCTGGGATCGTCTCTTTTTACATCCTGTTACCATGACATATAGTATACAGTACTGACAGAAAGCAGGCAGCAGCGAGCACAGAGTAATGCTGGGAACGTTTCCTCTACAGCCTGTTACCATGACATATAGTATACAGTACTTACAGACAGCAGGCAGCAGCGAGCACAGAGTAATGCTGGGAACATCTCCTCTACAGCCTGTTACCATGACCTATAGTATACAGTACTGACAGACAGCAGTGAGCACAGAGTAATGCTGGGAACGTCTCCTCTACAGCCTGTTACCATGACATATAATAAACAGTACTGACAGACAGCAGCGAGCACAGAGTAATGCTGGGAACGTCTCCTCTATAGCCTGTTACCGTGACATATAGTATACAGTACTGACAGACAGCAGCGAGCACAGAGTA
The DNA here is from genome assembly GCF_028390025.1 of Pseudophryne corroboree. Classification (NCBI taxonomy): domain Eukaryota; kingdom Metazoa; phylum Chordata; class Amphibia; order Anura; family Myobatrachidae; genus Pseudophryne; species Pseudophryne corroboree. The sequence continues at coordinate 6,163,888 of NC_086444.1, forward strand.
ATGCTGGGAACATCTCCTCTAGAGCCTGTTACCATGACATAGAGTATACAGTACTGACAGACAGCAGGAAGCAGCGAGCAGAGAGTAATGCTGGGAACATCTCCTCTACAGCCTGTTACCATGACATATATTATACAGTACTGACAGACAGCAGGCAGCAGCGAGCACAGAGTAATGCTGGGAACATCTCCTCTAGAGCCTGTTACCATGACATATAGTATACAGTACTGACAGACAGCAGGCAGCAGCGAGCAGAGAGTAATGCTGGGAACGTCTCCTCTACAGCCTGTTACCATGACATATAGTATACAGTAATGACAGACAGCAGTGAGCACAGAGTAATGCTGGGAACGTCTCCTCTACAGCCTGTTACCATGACATATAATAAACAGTACTGACAGACAGCAGCGAGCACAGAGTAATGCTGGGAACGTCTCCTCTACAGCCTGTTACCATGACATATAGTATACAGTACTGACAGACTGCAGCGAGCACAGAGTAATGCTGGCAACATCTCCTCTACAGCCTGTTACCATGGCATATAGTATACAGTACTGACAGGAAGCAGCGAGCACAGAGTAATGCTGGGAACATCTCCTCTACAGCCTGTTACCATGACATATAGTATACAGTACTGACAGACAGCAGCGAGCACAGAGTAATGCTGGGAACGTCTCCTCTACAGCCTGTTACCATGACATATAGTATACAGTACTGACAGACAGCAGGCAGCAGCAAGCAGAGAGTAATGCTGAGAACGTCTCCTCTACAGCCTGTTACCATGACATATAGTATACAGTAATGACAACAGGCAGCAGCGAGCACAGAGTAATGCTGGGAACATCTCCTCTACAGCCTGTTACCATGACATATAGTATACAGTACTGACAGACAGCAGGCAGCAGCAAGCACAGAGTAATGCTGGGAACGTCTCCTCTACAGCCTGTTACCATGACCTATAGTATACAGTACTGACAGACAGCAGGCAGCAGCGAGCACAGAGTAATGCTGGGAACATCTCCTCTACAGCCTGTTACCATGACCTATAGTATACAGTACTGACAGACAGCAGGCAGCAGCGAGCACAGAGTAATGCTGGGAACATCTCCTCTACAGCCTGTTACCATGACCTATAGTATACAGTACTGACAGACAGCAGGCAGCAGCGAGCACAGAGTAATGATGGGAACATCTCCTCTACAGCCTGTTACCATGACATATAGTATACAGTACTGACAGACAGCAGCGAGCACAGAGTAATGCTGGGAACGTCTCCTCTACAGCCTGTTACCATGACATATAGTATACAGTACTGACAGACAGCAGGCAGCAGCGAGCACAGAGTAATGCTGTGAACATCTCCTCTACAGCCTGTTACCATGACCTATAGTATACAGTACTGACAGACAGCATGCAGCAGCGAGCACAGAGTAATGCTGGGAACATCTCCTCTACAGCCTGTTACCATGACCTATAGTATACAGTACTGACAGACAGCAGCGAGCACAGAGTAATGCTGGGAACATCTCTACAGCCTGTTACCATGGCATATAGTATACAGTACTGACAGACAGCAGCGAGCACAGAGTAATGCTGGGAACATCTCCTCTACAGCCTGTTACCATGGCATAAAGTATACAGTACTGACAGGCAGCAGCGAGCACAGAGTAATGCTGGGAACGTCTCTACAGCCTGTTACCATGACATATAGTATACAGTACTGACAGACAGCAGGCAGCAGCGAGCACAGAGTAATGCTGGGAACGTCTCTACAGCCTGTTACCATGACATATAGTATACAGTACTGACAGACAGCAGGCAGCAGCGAGCACAGATTAATGCTGGGAACGTCTCCTCTACAGCCTTTTACCATATCATATTGTATACAGTACTGACAGCAGGCAGCAGCGAGCACAGAGTAATGCTGGGAACGTCTCCTCTAGAGCCTGTTACCATGACATATAGTATACAGTACTGACAGACAGCAGTGAGCACAGAGTAATGCTGGGAAGTCTCCTCTATAGCCTGTTACCATGACATATAGTATACAGTACTGACAGACAGCAGGCAGCAGCGAGCACAGAGTAATACTGGGAACGTCTCCTCTACAGCCTGTTAGCATGACATACAGGGAATGTTGCAGAGGATTCATATTTGCTGATAATGTCATTTATAGGTTCAACTTGTAGCATAATCTTAAGTCCCAGGAGAAGGGTCACCTCCCAGAGAACACTGTGTACATGCGGCAGCACCTTATTTGCTAGATACTGTAACAGTGGGCTTTATTCAGGTTGGTTAGAAAAGCAAAAGAGCACACTGACGGGCAAAACCATGGGGGTGATTCCGAGTTGTTCGCTCGCTAGCTGCTTTTAGCAGCATTGCACACGCTAGGCCGCCGCCCTCTGGGAGTGTATCTTAGCTTAGCAGAATTGCCAACGAAAGCTTCGCTAATTTTCTCGTAACAATTACCCCGCAGTTTCTGAGTAGCTCCAGACTTACTCAGCCATTGCGACCAGCTCAGTCCTTTTCGTTCCTGGTTTGACGTCACAAACACACCCAGCGTTTGCCCAACCACTCCCCCGTTTCTCCAGCTACTCCTGCGTTTTTCCGCACACTCCCATAAAACGGCCAGTTTCCGCCCAGAAACACCCACTTCCTGTCAATCACATTACGATCACCACAGCGATGAAAAAGCTTCGTTATGCCGTGAGTAAAATACCAAACTTTTGTGTAAAATAACTAAGCGCATGCGCAGTAAGCGACTAATCGCAGTATAGCGAAAATCGGCAACGAGCGAAAAACTCGGAATAACCCCCCATGTGCACTGCAGGTAGGGCAGATGTAACATGTGCACTGCAGTTAGTGCAGATGTGCAGTACAGGGGGGTGGGCAGATGTAACATGTGCAGTGCAGGTGGGGCAGATGTAACATGTGCAGTGCAGGTGGGGCAGATGTAACATGTGCACTGCAGGTGGGGCAGATGTAACATGTGCAGAGAGAGTTAGATTTGGGTGGGATGTGTTTAAACTGAAATCTAAATTGCAGTGTAAAAATAAAGCAGCCAGTATTTACCCTGCACAGAAACAATATAACCCACCCAAATCTAACTCTCTCTGCACATGTTACATCTGCCCCACCTGCAGTGCACATGTTACATCTGCCGGGAAGCGCAAAGAAGCCCCTTGTGGGAGGGAATAGTCAGGGGGTGGGATGTTCAGGGGGTGGGATGGAGGTGCCGGTATTGTGACCCCCTGTATATAGGAGGGGTATGAGGGTGCAGTGTTGTATATAGGGGCAGTATATGGTGGGGTATGAGGGTGCAGTGTTGTATATAGGGGCAGTATATGGTGGGGTATGAGGGTGCAGTGTTGTATATAGGGGCAGTATATGGACGGGTATGGGGGAGCAGTGTTGTATATAGGGGCAGTATATGGAGGGGTATGAGGGTGCAATGTTGTATATGGGGGCAGTATATGGAGGGGTATGAGGGTGCAGTGTTGTATATAGGGGCAGTATATGGAGGGGTATGAGGGTGCAGTGTTGTATATAGGGGCAGTATATGGAGGGGTATGAGGGTGCAGTGTTGTATATATGGGCAGTATATGGAGGGGTATGATGGTGCAATGTTGTATATGGGAGCAGTATATGGAAGGGTATGAGGGTGCAGTGTTGAATATAGGGGACAGTATATGGAGGGGTATGAGGGTGCAGTGTTTGATATAGGGGCAGTATATGGAGGGGTATGAGGATGCAGTGTTGTATATAGGGGCAGTATATGGAGGGGTATGAGGGTGCAGTGTTGTATATGGGGGCAGTATATGGTGGGGTATGAGGGTGCAGTGTTGTATATAGGGACAGTATATGGAGGGGTATGAGGGTGAGGTGTTGTTTATAGGGGCAGTATATGGAGGGGTATGAGGATGCAGTGTTGTATATAGGGGCAGTATATGGAGGGGTATGAGGGTACAGTGTTGTATATAGGGACAGTATATGGAGGGGTATGAGGGTGCAGTGTTGTATATATGGGCAGTATATGGAGGGGTATGAGGGTGCAGTGTTGTATATAGGGGCAGTATATGGAGGGGTATGAAGGTGCAGTGTTGTATATAGAGGCAGTATATGGAGGGGTTTGAGGGTGCAGTGTTGTATATAGGGGCAGTATATGGAGGGGTATGAGGGTGCTGTGTTGTATATGGGGGCAGTATATGGAGGGGTATGAGGGTGCAGTGTTGTATATAGTGGCAGCATATGGAGTGGTATGAGGGTGCAGTGTTGTATATAGGGGCAGCATATGGAGGGGAATGAGGGTGCAGTGTTGTATATAGGGGCAGTATATGGTGGGGTATGAGGGTGCAGTGTTGTATATAGGCGCCGTATATGGTGGAGTATGAGGGTGCAGTGTTGTATATAGGGGCAGTATATGGAGGGGTATGAGGGTGCAGTGTTGTATATAGAGGCAGTATATGGAGGGGTATGAAGGTGCAGTGTTGTATATAGGGGCAGTATATGGAGGGGTATGAGGGTGCAGTGTTGTATATAGGGGCAGTTTATGGAGGGGTATGATGGTGCAGTGTTGTATATGGGAGCAGTATATGGAAGGGTATGAGGGTGCAGTGTTGTATATAGGGGGCAGTATATGTAGGGGTATGAGGGTGCAGTGTTTGATATAGGGGCAGTATATGGAGGGGTATGAGCGTGCAGTGTTGTATATAGGGGCAGTATATGGAGGGGTATGATGGTGCAGTGTTGTATATAGGGGCAGTATATGGAGGGGTATGAGGGTGCAGTGTTGTATATAGGGGCAGTATATGGAGGGGTATGAGGGTGCAGTGTTGTATATAGGGGGCAGTATATGGAGGGGTATGAGGGTGCAGTGTTTGATATAGGGGCAGTATAAGGACGGGTATGAGGGTGCAGTGTTGTATATAGGGGCAGTATATGGAGGGGTATGAGGGTGCAGTGTTGTATATAGGGGCAGTATATGGAGGGGTTTGAGGGTACAGTGTTGTATATAGAGGCAGTATATGGAGGGGTATGAGGGTGCAGTGTTGTATATATGGGCAGTATATGGAGGGGTATGAGGGTGCAGTGTTGTATATAGGGGCAGTATATATGGAGGGGTATGAGGGTGCAGTGTTGTATACAGGGGCACTTTATGGAGGGGTATGAGGGTGCGGTGTTGTATATAGGTGCAGTATATGGAGGGGTATGAGGGTGCAGTGTTGTATATAGGGGCAGTATATGGAGGGGTATAAGGGTGCAGTGTTGTATACAGGGGCACTTTATGGAGTGGTATGAGGGTGCAGTGTTGTATATAGGGGCAATATATGGAGGGATATGAGGGTGCAGTGTTGTATATAGGGGCAGTATATGGAGGGGTATGAGGGTGCAGTGTTGTATATAGGGGCAGTATATGGTGGGGTATGAGGGTGCAGTGTTGTATATAGGGGCAGTATATGGTGGGGTGTGAGGGTGCAGTGTTGTATATAGGGGGGAGTATATGGAGGGGTATGAGGGTGCAGTGTTGTATATAGGGGCAGTATATGGAGGGGTATGAGGGTGCAGTGTTGTATATAGGGGCAGTATATGATGGGGTATGAGGGTGCAGTGTTGTATATAGGGGCAGTATATGGAGGGGTATGAGGGTGCAGTGTTGTATATAGGGGCAGTATATGGAGGGGTATGAGGGTGCAGTGTTGTATATAGGGGCAGTATATGGAGGGGTATGAGGGTGCAGTGTTGTATATAGGGGCAGTATATGGAGGGGTATGAGGGTGCAGTATTGTATATAGGGGCAGTATATGGAGGGGTATGAGGGTGCAGTGTTGTATATAGGGGCAGTATATGGTGGGGTATGAGGGTGCAGTGTTGTATATATGGGCAGTATATGGTGGGGTATGAGGGTGCAGTGTTGTATACAGGGGCAGTATATGGAGGGGTATGAGGGTGCAGCATTGTATATGGGGGCAGTATATGGAGGGGTATGAGGGTGCAGTGTTGTATACAGGGGCAGTATATGGAGGGGTATGAGGGTGCAGTGTTGTATACAGGGGCAGTATATGGAGGGGTGTGAGGGTGCAGCATTGTATATAAGGGCAGTATATGGAGGGGTATGAGGGTGCAGTGTTGTATACAGGGGCAGTATATGGAGGGGTATGAGGGTGCAGTGTTGTATACAGGGGCAGTATATGGAGGGGTATGAGGGTGCAGTGTTGTATACAGGGGTAGTATATGGAGGGGTATGATGGTTCAGTGTTGTATATAGCGGCAGTATATGGTGGGGTATGAGGGTGCAGCATTGTATACAGGGGCAGTATATGGAGGGGTATGAGGGTGCAGTGTTGTATATAGGGGCAGTATTTGGAGGGGTATGAGGGTGCAGTGTTGTATACAGGGGCAGTATATTGAGGGGTATGAGGGTGCAGTGTTGTATACAGGGGCAGTATTTGGAGGGGTATGAGGGTGCAGTGTTGTATATAGGGGCAGTATATGGTGGGGTATGAGGGTGCAGTGTTGTATATAGGGGCAGTATATGGTGGGGTATGAGGGTGCAGTGTGTATACAGGGGCAGTATATGGAGGGGTATGAGCGTGCAGTGTTGTATATAGGGGCAGTATATGGAGGGGTATGAGGGTGCAGTGTGTATACAGGGGCAGTATATGGAGGGGTGTGAGGGTGCAGTGTTGTATATAGCGGCAGTATATGGAGGGGTATGAGGGTGCAGTGTTGTATATAGGGGCAGTATATGGAGGGGTATGAGGGTGCAGTGTTGTATATGGGGGCAGTATATGGAGGGGTATGAGGGTGCAGTGTGTATACAGGGGCAGTATATGGAGGGGTATGAGGGTGCAGTGTTATATATAGGGGCAGTATATGGAGGGGTATGAGGGTGCAGTGTGTATACAGGGGCAGTATATGGTGGGGTATGAGGGTGCAGTGTTGTATATATGGGCAGTATATGGAGGGGTATGAGGGTGCAGTGTTGTATACAGGGGCAGTATATGGAGGGGTATGAGGGTGCAGTGTTATATATAGGGGCAGTATATGGTGGGGTATGAGGGTGCAGTGTTGTATATAGGGGCAGTATATGGTGGGGTATGAGGGTGCAGTGTTGTATATAGGGGCAGTATATGGTGGGGTATGAGGGTGCAGTGTTGTATACAGGGGCAGTATATGGAGGGGTGTGAGGGTGCAGTGTTATATATAGGGGCAGTATATGGTGGGGTGTGCAGTGTGTTAGAATAACGTGACCACTAATGGAAATCAAACAAAAGGACAGAAAATCCAAACTGTAAACCTTCTATATAACATATGTTCCGTGCTGCGTTCTGTGTCACCTCCATTGTGTGGGAGTGCCATGGCCACAGTCTCTGTCCTCGGATGGAGATTTCCTGGAGACAGAGCTGCAGCAAACGGTCTAGTTATCCTCATGGGTTACTCAGCCGGCAGATTGTGTCACAGGTTATCCAGCAGCGATGGTGATCCATCCACATCCAAATCCCCTCCCCCCCATTGCACATGTGCCAGACCCCCATACTCTGTATGTACAGCACTGATCCTCCATCGTCAGGCGTAGCATGGCTGCAGACGTCATGTGATTGACATTGTGCAGCTGTTTATGTGCAGGGTAGGAGCGGTGATGGCCTCCATTTTGTGGGAGTGCAGAAGCCAAGGTCTCCGTCTTCCAACAGCGGTTTGGGGTGTGGAGGGGGCTGCTGTATTTCCATATGCAGTAGTGATGCTAAATCCATCCTCATCTGAATAAATCTTAATTAGATTATCAATATGGTTCACACTGCTGACAGGTGCCACCATGCGGGTTAGGTTACGGGGGTGGTGGTGGTGGTGGGGGGGTGTTAGGGGTAGGAACCAGGGAGAAGGTTAGGGTTAGTATGAGGGATATGGAGAGAAATACTCCCCCTAGTGCAGGAGCATCACAGATCCACAGTGGAAGTGACTGTCACAGCACAGCCGAGACCTGGAGGAAGACACTGGAGAGTCTGATGCCACCGGCATAGGTTCAGAGGCTAGAGAACAATTAGCAGCAATATGGGCCAAATCACCACATGGACATTTGATCATACTGTACTATCATCAAGTCTTTTACAGAGTAGGAATCTTCCTGGCTCTGCTGGCCTACTTTCAGGTTCCAAACCCATAGCTCCTTCTACCACCCAGCATCCTCCTCCCATAGAGCAGTCTTGCCAGTGGTCACTGGAGATCGTCATTGTGGGACTAGGGTCCGGTGGGGTACCCTTAATATTTCCTCAGCCGCCACTTACCTCTCCACCCTTTCAACCAATTGGTCTGCTGTTCTAGGGTCCATGTGGCTCACCCACTTCCGCAGGATTGTAGGTAGGGACCATAGATATCAATCATAATGACCCTTTTCACTATCTGTGGTCCTGCTAGAGACTTTGGCTGTAGCTACTTTGTGGTAAGATGGACAAGCATTTGATAGTCGCAAGGCTTTTCCGTTTGGTATTCCCAGCAGTTAACTCATTGGGCCCGAACAAACACATGTGACTCCCAATGGAGTTAAGATTTCTTTTTTTAGCTTATAGTCTTTGCCACAAGTCAAAATAGTTTTTTTTTTTGTGGTTCTCCAGACAGGAAAGGTGACACAAGACTTAACCATTGAGCTTTACACCAACTCTATCTCTCAGTGGTTCTCCCAAAAGTGGTTGAATACGCTTTAACATCATTACTGTCTCAGGGTCATTTTTTTGCAGAAAATGTTCGTATAGAGCGAGAGTTAGTTCTCTGGAAGTATTCTTGGATAGGGATGCTAAATGCTGCACCACCACTTTTAAGGCCTTGTGGTCTTGGTGCTGTTGCTCACAGAGCTCATTGATAAGGACTTGCTGTTACTTTTGGTTTTTCTCCAGAGGTACCCGTGTGGCTTCTGACTGAGCTGAAGTAGACTGCAGCAAGGCCCCACCAATGTCCTTCATGTTATCTTGAGGTGTATGCTTGATACAGAATCTAGCTTCCCTAAGCATCTGCTGAGGCCACCACCATGGATTTCACTGTATATGGGTAGATGTCCAAAACAACAGATTGGTGTCTGTCACTTTAAATGTTAAATGTAAACTCTTCCTATAACTGCAATTTTTAATGTGATGCTCTCATTTGCTTCCACCAATTGTGAGGAGATCAGGGAAGGGAAGCCTCTCCTAGGGTAGATGGACACCTTCAAATGCACAGCAGTCAGATAAACACCAGTCCAGGATTTTTGTTCAGCTGCGGCTAGTCTTATTGTGCAGTACAAAAACACAAAACATGAAAGAAATTCCTATCCCATCTGGGCACTAACTAGACAACATAAATTCTCTCTCTCAGAAAGGTAGGACCTAATGGCCCTACCACAAACACAGGCATATGCACAGTACTTACTGTCAGCAAATCACAGTGTCTCATAACGTACCTGCTGCCTGTTTCCCCAGGTAGTCAGAGCCTGAGCCAAGCCCTGACACAGCTTATATCAGTATCGTACAGGTGCAGGCACTCATTAGTCTGTTCAGAGGCTGCAGGTCTAAAATTCTTAAAATGGGCCTCATGGATAGAGCCCACCCTCTCTATCCATCCATACCCCCAGGACCCCTTAACTTGCTTTTACTAAAAACCCAAACCCTAATCAAGTTTGTTTTGTAGAAACAGACATTTTCCTGGGGGTTTAAATCATATAGGTCAAAATCCTGGGACAAACATATGTCCCGTTTATAACTTTACCAGTGGTCTTATCACAGTATACACAACATGCAGGCAGTACCACACACTGCCTCCCCTTCTAGTGTATACACAACATGCAGGCAGTACCACACACTGCCTCCCTTCTAGTGTATACACAACATGCAGGCAGTACCACACACTGTCTCCCTTCTAGTGTATACACAACATGCAGGCAGTACCACACACTGTCTCCCTTCTAGTGTATACACAACATGCAGGCAGTACCACACACTGCCTCCCTTCTAGTGTATACACAACCTGCAGGCAGTACCACACACTGTCTCCCTTTCTAGTGTATACACAACCTGCAGGCAGTACCACACACTGTCTCCCCTTCTAGTGTATACACAACCTGCAGGCAGTACCACACACTGTCTCCCCTTCTAGTGTATACACAACCTGCAGGCAGTACCACACACTGTCTCCCCTTCTAGTGTATACACAACATGCAGGCAGTACCACACACTGTCTCCCCTTCTAGTGTATACACAACATGCAGGCAGTACCACACACTGTCTCCCCTTCTAGTGTATACACAACATGCAGGCAGTACCACACACTGTCTCCCTTCTAGTGTATACACAACATGCAGGCAGTACCACACACTGCCTCCCCTTCTAGTGTATACAGAACATGCAGGCAGTACCACACACTGTATCCCCTTCTAGTGTATACACAACATGCAGGCAGTACCACACACTGTATCCCCTTCTAGTGTATACACAACCTGCAGGCAGTACCACACACTGTCTCCCCTTCTAGTGTATACACAACCTGCAGGCAGTACCACACACTGTATCCCCTTCTAGTGTATACACAACCTGCAGGCAGTACCACACACTGTCTCCCCTTCTAGTGTATACACAACATGCAGGCAGTACCACACACTGTCTCCCCTTCTAGTGTATACACAACCTGCAGGCAGTACCACACACTACCTCCCCTTATAGTGTATACACAACATGCAGGCAGTACCACACACTGTCTCCCCTTCTAGTGTATACACAACCTGCAGGCAGTACCACACTCTGTCTCCCCTTCTAGTGTATACACAACCTGCAGGCAGTACCACACACTGTCTCCCCTTCTAGTGTATACACAACATGCAGGCAGTACCACACACTGCCTCCCTTCTAGTGTATACACAACCTGCAGGCAGTACCACACACTGTATCCCCTTCTAGTGTATACACAACCTGCAGGCAGTACCACACACTGCCTCCCCTTCTAGTGTATACACAACCTGCAGGCAGTACCACACACTGCCTCCCCTTCTAGTGTATACACAACCTGCAGGCAGTACCACACACTGTCTCCCCTTCTAGTGTATACACAACATGCAGGCAGTACCACACACTGTATCCCCTTCTAGTGTATACACAACCTGCAGGCAGTACCACACACTGTATCCCCTTCTAGTGTATACACAACATGCAGGCAGTACCACACACTGTATCCCCTTCTAGTGTATACACAACCTGCAGGCAGTACCACACACTGTATCCCCTTCTAGTGTATACACAACATGCAGGCAGTACCACACACTGTATCCCCTTCTAGTGTATACACAACATGCAGGCAGTACCACACACTGCCTCCCCTTCTAGTGTATACACAACCTGCAGGCAGTACCACACACTGTATCCCCTTCTAGTGTATACACAACATGCAGGCAGTACCACACACTGTATCCCCTTCTAGTGTATACACAACCTGCAGGCAGTACCACACACTGTATCCCCTTCTAGTGTATACACAACCTGCAGGCAGTACCACACACTGTATCCCCTTCTAGTGTATACACAACATGCAGGCAGTACCACACACTGTATCCCCTTCAAGTGTATACACAACCTGCAGGCAGTACCACACACTGTATCCCCTTCTAGTGTATACACAACCTGCAGGCAGTACCACACACTGTATCCCCTTCTAGTGTATACACAACATGCAGGCAGTACCACACACTGTATCCCCTTCTAGTGTATACACAACCTGCAGGCAGTACCACACACTGTATCCCCTTCTAGTGTATACACAACATGCAGGCAGTACCACACACTGTATCCCCTTCTAGTGTATACACAACCTGCAGGCAGTACCACACACTGTATCCCCTTCTAGTGTATACACAACCTGCAGGCAGTACCACACACTGTATCCCCTTCTAGTGTATACACAACATGCAGGCAGTACCACACACTGTATCCCCTTCTAGTGTATACACAACCTGCAGGCAGTACCACACACTGTATCCCCTTCTAGTGTATACACAACATGCAGGCAGTACCACACACTGTATCCCCTTCTAGTGTATACACAACATGCAGGCAGTACCACACACTGTATCCCCTTCTAGTGTATACACAACCTGCAGGCAGTACCACACACTGTATCCCCTTCTAGTGTATACACAACATGCAGGCAGTACCACACACTGTATCCCCTTCTAGTGTATACACAACCTGCAGGCAGTACCACACACTACCTCCCCTTATAGTGTATACACAACATGCAGGCAGTACCACACACTGTCTCCCCTTCTAGTGTATACACAACATGCAGGCAGTACCACACACTGTATCCCCTTCTAGTGTATACACAACATGCAGGCAGTACCACACACTGTATCCCCTTCAAGTGTATACACAACCTGCAGGCAGTACCACACACTGTATCCCCTTCTAGTGTATACACAACCTGCAGGCAGTACCACACACTGTATCCCCTTCTAGTGTATACACAACATGCAGGCAGTACCACACACTGTATCCCCTTCTAGTGTATACACAACATGCAGGCAGTACCACACACTGTATCCCCTTCTAGTGTATACACAACATGCAGGCAGTACTATGTCATGGCTTCCCACAGGCCATATAGTCATACTAGTTGTGACACCTGCTTATGATTTATAGATGACTAGTCATACTGATTATATGATCTTCTTAATGATCCTTATTACAGCCATTTACTAGAGAAGAGAGAGTACCACGGGTTGGTTCAGGCAGCCCAGTGTTTCCTCTCTTTCCCGCAATACGTTGTCACACTCCATAGAATGAACCACAGAGAATATATCTGTTAGTTTTATTGAATGAAGATGGAAAGAGAACATACACAGGTACTATGCAATCATATCCTGAAGGTGTGGAACACCCTCTGTTTTACTACTAAGCATTTCTGCTTTGGGTCCCACACAGCCAATACACATGCATGGCCACTTACTGGCACCTACATTGGGGGCATTCTGTAGTATTCCAACTGTGAAGAACCACCATGGAAACCTATGCAGGCTGCATTTGTGGTCAGGAATTTGACTCATTACATGCCGCTGGCCGTTGCGCCCTCAGTTACGGCCCTGTCTGTCAGTATGGCTGACAGCTCATCCAGCCAGGATAGAGGAGGAGGAGCTGGCTCCTGTCACGGTCTCCTGATCCAATCTCTGTCAGTATGGCTGACAGCTCATCATCTCAGGATACACGCTGACCCATAGACTCCCTATTGCTGGCAACATGAAACCGGAGCACAGCGTTACGCTATCTTCCATTGGCCACTGGGAAGCTGCGCTGCAGTCAGAGTCTCGTGCGATAATGACATCTATATACGTTTATCACTTTAGTAATTTTATTGATAGGGGCTCCCACAAGTTTATTGCCCAGGGGCCTCTACAGACCTTAGTCCGGCCCTGCATCCAACTCTGCCCGCCTTCACAAAAGTTCACATGAACACCACATCCGCGGCTTCAGCAGCCGGTTGCTGTCAGACTGGAGCAGAGCGGCTGAGTGTCTGTGTGACTGTGATATAGAGATTGGATGCCGGGACCTGCAGAAGAACCAGTATATCCTGATGGGGCTCAGGCTCCGATTGTGATGAGGATTGAGGGGACTGGATATAGGTGTACTTATATTGCCATGTCTTTATCATGCATGTACAATGGGTGCTGTTGTGTGTTCCCTGTTTCCCTGATGATGCTAGTGCTGTATCCTGTGGTGTCCCCATGTTGATGCTAGTGATGTCCCCATGTTGGTGCTAGTGATGTTCCCGTGTTGATGCTAGTGATGTCCCCATGTTGGTGCTAGTGAGGTTCCCATGTTGGTGCTAGTGATGTCCCCATGTTGGTGCTAGTGATGTCCCCATGTTGGTGCTAGTTATGTCCCCATGTTGGTGCTAGTGATGTCCCCATGTTGATGCTAGTGATGTCCCCATGTTGGTGTAAGTGATATCTCCATGTTGATACTAGTGATGTCCCCATGTTGGTGCTAGTGAGGTTCCCATGTTGGTGCTAGTGATGTCCCCATGTTGATGCTAGTGATGTCCCCATGTTGATGCTAGTGATGTCCCCATGTTGGTGCTAGTGATGTCCCCATGTTGGTGCTAGTGATGTCCCCATGTTGGTGCTAGTGATGTCCCCATGTTGGTGCTAGTGATGTCCCCATGTTGATGCTAGTGATGTCCCCATGTTGGTGTAAGTGATATCTCCATGTTGATGCTAGTGATGTCCCCATGTTGATGCTAGTGATGTCCCCATGTTGATGCTAGTGATGTCCCCATGTTGGTGCTAGTGATGTCCCCATGTTGGTGCAAGTGATGTTCCCATGTTGATGCTAGTGATGTCCCCATGTTGATGCTAGTGATGTCCCCATGTTGGTGCAAGTGATGTCCCCATGTTGGTGCTAGTGATGTCCCCATGTTGGTGCTAGTGATGTCCCCATGTTGATGCTAGTGATGTCCCCATGTTGGTGCTAGTGATGTCCCCATGTTGGTGCTAGTGATGTCCCCATGTTGGTGCTAGTGATGTCCCCATGTTGGTGCTAGTGATGTCCCCATGTTGGTGTAAGTGATATCTCTATGTTGATGCTAGTGATGTCCCCATGTTGATGCTAGTGATGTCCCCATGTTGATGCTAGTGATGTCCCCATGTTGGTGCTAGTGATGTCCCCATGTTGGTGCAAGTGATGTTCCCATGTTGATGCTAGTGATGTCCCCATGTTGATGCTAGTGATGTCCCCATGTTGATGCTAGTGATGTCCCCATGTTGATGCTAGTGATGTCCCCATGTTGGTGCTAGTGATGTCCCCATGTTGGTGCAAGTGATGTTCCCATGTTGATACTAGTGATGTCCCCATGTTGATGCTAGTGATGTCCCCATGTTGGTGCAAGTGATGTCCCCATGTTGGTGCTAGTGATGTCCCCATGTTGGTGCTAGTGATGTCCCCATGTTGATGGGGTGACTCTGTAATAGCCAGAATACCCAGATTATAGACAGTAGTCTTTGTTATGCCATTGTGGACCAACCTCTTGTCCTCTCCACTTACTGTACCTCCTACTTCTCCAACTGCTCCTTTTGATTCTGTTCATCTAAGTCGACATCCCCCTGACATCTTCTATATTCATGTGTTCACTAAACTTCCTTGCTTACAATCTCGGCACCTTTTCCTTCCTGTACCATCTATATGCGCTAACACTAAAGGTGTGTACACACGGAGCGATATAACTGAGCGATTTTGACTATATAGTCAAAATCGCTCAGAAAGTTAGTGCAGATCGCTCCGTGTGTACACAGCCAGCGATAGCGATGCGCGTCCCCGCTAGGTCGCTATCGCTGGGAAAAATAGTCAGTGCAGGCAAGTCAATTTTGACTATGTCGCTGCAAAAGTTAGGCAAAATCGCTACACTTTAAGAGGCCAGCGATTTTGCCCAGCGATAGCGATGTGCAGGCGGCGGTGGTGCGGGCGGCGGCAGGTTGTGGCGGCGGGTTGCGGTGGCGGTGTGGGCGACGGCGGGTTGCGGTGTGGGCGGCGGCGGGTTGCGGCAGCGGTGCGGGCGGGGGAAATTTACCTTTCTATTGCAGAGTTTGGCAGCGGAGCGGTACCAGTTTCAAAAATGGCGCCTCAGCGTCATTTTTGAAATTCAAGATGGCCGCCGCGAGCCA
This sequence comes from Pseudophryne corroboree, assembly GCF_028390025.1. Lineage (NCBI taxonomy): Eukaryota > Metazoa > Chordata > Amphibia > Anura > Myobatrachidae > Pseudophryne > Pseudophryne corroboree. The sequence continues at coordinate 6,179,552 of NC_086444.1, forward strand.
ATCACGGCTCGCCGCGTCATCGCCCCGCCCCCTCCCGCTGACTTATATAAGTCAGCGCGAGGCAGCGGCTGTCAGTCCGACGGCGGAGGAGGAGCGGAGAAGAGCTCCTGAAGACGCCGTGGAAGTCCTGGATGGGCGGCGGCTATGCAAAAGAGCTTAGCAGCCGCCGCCCACCAGGTGAAGATGCCGGAGCAAGACCACAGAAGCCCTGGGGAGGTGGCGCCCCCCCAGGTGAAGACGCCGGAAGCCCTGGAAAGGCGGCGGCCATGCAAAAGAGCTTAAAGGCTGCCGCCCCCAGGTGAAGACCCAGTTTAATAAAGGATTTTTAAAAGAATGTGTTGTGTTTTTTTTTTTATATTTTCTTTACAGGTGGACTACAGGTGCCAGCGGGCCCTTTATGTCCGGGCATGCTGGCACTTGTGGTTCTCCAAGTGCCAACATGCTGGGGCAGGCTTGCTGGGACCTGTAGGCCTCCTGTAAAGAACAATATTACTATTGAAAGGCTTTCAGCCTCCCATCCACCGGGCCACGGATGGGGGGGACAGCCTCGGGCTTCACCCCTGGCCCTTGGGTGGCTGGAGGGGGGGGGACTCCTTGATTTAAGGGGTCCTCACTCCTCCAGTGTACCCCGGCCAGGGGTGACTAGTTGGGGGGGTAATGGCACGGCCGCAGGGACCAATATAAACGTGTCCCCCGGCTGTGGCATTATCTCCCTGGCTAGTGGAGCCCGGTGCTGGTTTGGAAAATACGGGGGACCCCTATGTCTTTTGTCCCCCGTATTTTTTAAACCAGGACCGGATGCAGAGCCCGGTGCTGGTTGTCTAAATATGGGGGAACCCTACTCATTTTTTCCTCTGTATTTTAACAACCAGGACTGGCTCAAAGAGCCCGAGGCTGGTTTTACATAGGAGGGGGGACCCCACGCAAATTTTTTTTTTAACTTTCAGCTATTTAAATACCAGCCACCCTGTAAAATCGTCCTATATATGACACTCATCCCCTTATTTAAATGAGATAGTCAAAATCTCCCATAGCCAAAATCTCCCATAGCCAAAATCTCTTGCATAGTTAGACAAAATCTCTGGTAAAGTTAGTCAAAATCTCCTACTGCCAGTTCAAGGGAAAAGTTAGTCAAAATCTCTCATAGCCAAAATCTCTCCGTGTGTATGCACCTTAAGTTCTACCTCTCCTCACCTGACCTCTCTTTCTCTGTCCTCTCTCTTGACTCTAACTGCCTTTCTGCCATCTACCGTAATCTCGCATGTCCCAGCACTTACTGAAACATACAATGGCCAAGCCCGCGCTAATTATTTTCCATCCTTCCAGATTCCTTCTATCTCGCCCCTCTCACTGATAATAACATTACCCTCTCTTCTCTCTCCAAAGTCTGCTGCCTCAGTGTCATCCTGCTCTCTCTCTCTCTTAACATCTGCAGAATCCCCTCCTCAATCTGAACGGGATACGGTCGTTAGGTCGTCCCAACTTAGGTCGACAATCATTGGTCGACCACGATAGGTTGACATGCGTTAGATCAACAGGGTAACTAGATCGACATGGTCATTAGTTCGACCTGTACTAGGTCGACAGGTCTAAAGGTCGACATGAGTTTTTTTTTTAAATAATTTTTTGGGGGATTTTTCCATACTTGACGATCCACGTGGACTATGATTGGAACGGTAACCTGTGAGAGCCATGTGAGGGGACGCGGTGCACTAATTGGGTTTCCCCGTCACTTAACAACGAAAATTACACCAAATAAACTGAAAAAACTCATGTCAGCACTTTCACCTGTCGACCTAGTACAGGTCGACCGAACGAACATGTCGACCTAGTTACCCTGTCGACCTAGTTACCCTGTCGACCTATCATGGTCGATCCAATGACTGTCGACTTAAGTTGAGTCGACCCAACGACCCATACCCATCTGAACTGTCATCTATGCACTTATCACTTGATTTGTCTACTGTAAACTTTTCCTTCACCTCCCTTGTTCTCTTTCCCCCACATTTTAGTCTATTTTTAACACTGCTGCTCATCTCATTTTTCCTATTTTGGTATATGACTCCTGACTCCTCTCACTAGAACCTCTTTCAATGACTCTCAATACCTTTCAGAATGCAGTTTAAACTCATAGATATAAATTTATGAATTGCTCCTCTCTTATATATATCTCCTACCTCATAACTGTCTACACTCCTTCCCACCCTCTCTATTTCGCCAATGGCCAATGCATTACCTTATCTCTGTCTACACCCCCTTCCATACTCTCCACCCCTTCTACAGACAATGCCTCACCTATTCTCTGTCCACATTCCCTCCCACCCTCTCTACTCCTCCTTTGGACAATGCCTCACCTAATCTCTGTCCACACGCCCTCCCATCCTCTCCACTCCTCTGATGACCAATGCCTCTCCTTATCTCTGACCACACTCCATTCCACTCTCTTCCTCTCCTATGGCCAAAGCCTCACCTTATCTCTGTTCACACTCCCTCCCATACTCTCCACCCCTACTACAGCCAATGCCTCACCTATTATCTGTCCACATTCCTTCCCACCCTCACCACTCCTCCTATGGCCAAAGCCTCACCTCATCTCTGTCCACACTCCTTCCCATCCTCTCTACTACTCCTATGGACAACACCTCACCTCTTATCTGTCCATTCTCCCTCCCATCCTCTCCACTCCTCTATGACCAATGCCTCACCTTATCTCTGACCACACTACATCCCACCCTCTCTACTATTCCTATAACCAATGCCTCACCTTATCTCTGACCACACTACATCCCACTCTAATCCACTCCTATGACCAAAGCCTTACCTTATCTCTGTCCACACTCCCTCCCATACTCTCCAACACTCCTACAGCCGATGAATCAACTATTCTCTGTCCACATTCCCTGCCACCCTCGCCACTCCTCCTATGGCCAAATCCTCACCTCATCACTGTCCACACTCCTTCCCACCCTCTCTACTACTCCTAAGTACAACACCTCGCCTCTTCTCTGTCCACACTCCCTCCCATCCTCTACACTCCTCCTATAACCAATGCCTCACCTTATCTCTGACCACACTCCCTCCTACCCTCTCTACTCCTCTTATAGACAATGCTTCACCTAATCTTTGTCCACACTTTCTCCCATAATCTCCACTCCTCCTTTGGCTAACTGAACACATCATCACTGTCCACACTCCCTCCCACCCACTCCATTCCTCCTATGGCTAACTCCATACCTCATCTCTGTCCACACTCCCTCCAATCCTCTCCACTCCTTCTATGGCCAACACCACACCTCATCTCTGTCCATGCTCTCCCATCTCTCCACTACTCCTATGGCCAACTCAACACCTTATCTCTGTCCACACTCCTTCCCACCCTCTCCTCTCCTCCTATGACCACCTCCTCACTCAACTCTAGTCACTTCTTCTCACACCCACCTCCTTCTCTGGTTCCTTTGTCTAATACCCTCCCCCCTCTAATAGCCCCAATACACTTCCACCCTCTGCTTCCTCCTAATATCCCAAACAACCTTCCATATTCTCCCTTATCCTCTGAACACATTGTGAACGTGGTTCTTACAGCACATGCTATTACTTATTATGGATGCATATGTAATGTAGCGATGATTCTTCATGTTCTCTGTGTAACATGGTTTATGTAACAAATACTTGGAGATATTGGAGATATTATTCTGAGGAGCTTACTATTCAGAGGCAAATGGATCACTTCCGCGCATAGTTCCTGTCACATACATGTAACATGACTGTCAAACACAAACAAGTTACCTTTGGAACATGTTTCTGATCCGTTACAGTGAGTATCCATTTTGCTTGTGCCTGGATATGGAGAGAAGGTAAGGACAGATACAAATCTCACTATATACTCCACTAACACATGTGACTGCTGGAAGATGGATCAAGGTGTGTACAGGAGTGTAGGGTGAGGCAGAGCACCTCAGATACATTGCTGATGTATAACACACGTTACTGGTGGAAGATATCTCTAGGTGTGTACAGGAGGGTAGGGTGAGACAGAGCACCTCAGATACATTGCTAATGTATAACACATGAGACTGGTGGAAGATGGCTCTAGGTGTGTACAGGAGGGTAGGGTGAGCAGAGCACCTCAGATACATTGCTGATGTATAACACATGTGACAGGTGGATGATGGCTCTAGGTTTGTACAGGAAGGTAGGGTGAGACGGAGCACCTCAGATACATTGCTGATGTATAACACATGTGACAGGTAAAAGATGGCTCTAGGTGTGTACAGGAGGGTAGGGTGAGACAGAGCACCACAGAAACATTGCTGATGTATAACACATGTGACTGGTGGAAGATGGCTCTGGGTGAGTACAGGAGGGTAGGATGAGGAAGAACACCTGAGATACATTGCTGTTGTATAACACATGTGACTGGTGGAAGATGGCTCTAGGTGTGTACAGGAGGGTAGGGTGAGGCAGAGCACCTGAGATACATTTCTGATGTATAACACAGTTGACAGGTGGAAGATGGTTCTAGGTGTGTACAGGAGGGAAGGGTGAGGTAGAGCACCTCAGATACATTGTCGTTGTATGACACATGTGACAGGTGGAAGATGGTTCTAGGTGTATACAGGAGGGTAGGGTGAGGCAGAGCACCTGAGATACATTGCTGATGAATAACAGATGTGAAGGGGGAAGATGGTTCTAGGTGTGTAAAGGAGGGTATGGTGAGGCAGAGCACCTCAGATACAGTGCTGATGTAAAGTATAACATATGTGACTGGTGGAAGATGGCTCTAGGTGTCTACAGGAGGGTATGGTGAGACAGAGCACCTCAGATACATTGCTGATGTATAACACATGTGACTGGTAGAAGATGGCTCTAGGTGAGTACAGGAGGGTAGGGTGAGGCAGAGCACCTCAGATACATTGCTGATATATAACACATGTGACAGGTGGAAGATGGCTCTAGGTGTGTACAGGAGGGTAGGGTGAGACAGAGCACCTCAGAAACATTGCTGATGTATAACACATGTGACTGGTGGAAGATGGCTCTGGGTGAGTACAGGAGGGTAGGATGAGGAAGAACACCTGAGATACATTGCTGTTGTATAACACATGTGACTGGTGGAAGATGGCTCTAGGTGTGTACAGGAGGGTAGGGTGAGGCAGAGCACCTGAGATACATTTCTGATGTATAACACAGTTGACAAGTGGAAGATGGTTCTAGGTGTGTACAGGAGGGAAGGGTGAGGTAGAGCACCTCAGATACATTGTCGTTGTATGACACATGTGACAGGTGGAAGATGGTTCTAGGTGTATACAGGAGGGTAGGGTGAGGCAGAGCACCTGAGATACATTGCTGATGAATAACAGATGTGAAGGGGGAAGATGGTTCTAGGTGTGTAAAGGAGGGTATGGTGAGGCAGAGCACCTCAGATACAGTGCTGATGTAAAGTATAACATATGTGACTGGGGGAAGATGGCTCTAGGTGTCTACAGGAGGGTATGGTGAGACAGAGCACCTCAGATACATTGCTGATGTATAACACATGTGACTGGTAGAAGATGGCTCTAGGTGAGTACAGGAGGGTAGGGTGAGGCAGAGCACCTCAGATACATTGCTGATATATAACACATGTGACAGGTGGAAGATGGCTCTAGGTGTGTACAGGAGGCTAGGGTGAGACAGAGCACCTCAGATACATTGCTGATGTATAACACATGTGACAGGTGGAAGATGGCTCTAGGTGTGTACAGGAGGGTATGGTGAGGCAGAGCACCTCAGATACATTGCTGATGTATAACACATGTGACTGGTGGAAGATGGCTCTAGGTATATACAGGAGGGTAGGGTGAGCAGATCACCTCAGATACATTGCTGATGTATAACACATGTGACAGGTGGAAGATGGCTCTAGGTGAGTACAGGATGGTAGGGTGAGAGAAAACCTGAGATACATTGCTGATGTATAACACGTGACTGGTGGAAGATGGCTCTAGGTGTGTACAGGAGAGTAGGGTGAGGCAGAGCACTTCAGATACATTGCTGATGTATAACACATGTGACAGGTGGAAAATGGTTCTAGGTGTGTACAGGAGGGTAGGGTGAGACAGAGCACCGCAGATACATTGCTGATGTATAACACATGTGACAGGTGGAAGATGGTTCTAGGTGAGTACAGGAGGGTAGGGTGAGGCAGAGCACCGCAGATACATTGCTGATGTATAACACATGTGACAGGTGGATGATGGTTCTAGGTGTGTACAGGAGGGTAGGGTGAGACAGAGCACCGCAGATACATTGCTGATGTATAACACATGTGACAGGTGGAAGATGGTTCTAGGTGTGTACAGGAGGGTAGGGTGAGACAGAGCACCGCAGATACATTGCTGATGTATAACACATGTGACTGGTGGAAGATGGCTCTAGGTGTGTACAGGAGGGTAGGGTGAGACAGAGCACCTCAGATACATTGCTGATGTATAACACATGTGACTGGTGTAAGATGGCTCTAGGTGAGTACAGGAGGGTAGGGTGAGACAGAGCACCTCAGATACATTGCTGATATATAACATGTGACTGGTGGAAGATGGCTCTAGGTGTGTACAGGAGGGTAGGGTGAGACAGAGCACCTCAGATACATTGCTGATGTATAACACATGTGACAGGTGGAAGATGGCTCTAGGTGTGTACAGGAGGGTATGGTGAGGCAGAGCACCTCAGATACATTGCTGATGTATAACACATGTGACAGGTGGAAGATGGCTCTAGGTGAGTACAGGAGGGTAGGGTGAGAGAGTACCTGAGATACATTGCTGATGTATAACACATGTGACTGGTGGAAGATGGCTCTAGGTGTGTACAGGAGGGTAGGGTGAGCAGAGCACCTCAGATACATTGCTGATGTATAACACATGTGACAGGTGGAAGATGGCTCTAGGTGTGTACAGGAGGGTAGGGTGAGACAGAGCACCTCAGATACATTGCTGATGTATAACACATGTGACTGGTGGAAGATAGCTCTAGGTGTGTACAGGAGGGTAGGGTGAGGCAGAGCACTTCAGATACATTGCTGATATATAACACGTGACTGGTGGAAGATGGCTCTAGGTGTGTACAGGAGGGTAGGGTGAGACAGAGCACCTCAGATACATTGCTGATGTATAACACATGTGACAGGTGGAAGATGGCTCTAGGTGTGTACAGGAGAGTAGGGTGAGACAGAGCACCTCAGATACATTGCTGATGTATAACACATGTGACAGGTGGAAGATGGCTCTAGGTGTGTACAGGAGAGTAGGGTGAGACAGAGCACCTCAGATACATTGCTGATGTATAACACATGTGACAGGTGGAAGATGGCTCTAGGTGTGTACAGGAGGGTAGGGTGAGACAGAGCACCTCAGATACATTGCTGATGTATAACACATGTGACTGGTGGAAGATAGCTCTAGGTGTGTACAGGAGGGTAGGGTGAGGCAGAGCACTTCAGATACATTGCTGATATATAACACGTGACTGGTGGAAGATGGCTCTAGGTGTGTACAGGAGGGTAGGGTGACACAGAGCACCTCAGATACATTGCTGATGTATAACACATGTGACAGGTGGAAGATGGCTCTAGGTGTGTACAGGAGAGTAGGGTGAGACAGAGCACCTCAGATACATTGCTGATGTATAACACATGTGACAGGTGGAAGATGGTTCTAGGTGAGTACAGGAGAGTAGGGTGAGACAGAGCACCTCAGATACATTGCTGATGTATAACACATGTGACAGGTGGAAGATGGCTCTAGGTGTGTACAGGAGGGTATGGTGAGACAGAGCACCTCAGATACATTGCTGATGTACAGTATAACACATGTGACAGGTGTAAGATGGCTCTAGGTGTGTACAGGAGGGTAGGGTGAGGAACAGCACCTCAGATACATTGTGGATGTGTAATACGGGTGTAGTTTGGCTGACCGGCGGTCTCCTGACCGCCGGTCAGCTTACCAACGCTGGTATCCCGGCAGCATACCGACGCCGAAATCCCGGCGTGGAAGGGGCGAGTGTCGCAAGCCCCTTGCGGGCTCGCTGCGCTCGCCACGCTGCGCTCGCCATGCTGCGGGCTCGGTGGCGACCTGCGGGCTCGGTGGTGACCTGCGGTCGCCACGGGTTCTATTCCCACTCTATGGGTGTCGTGGACACCCACGAGTGGAAATAGTCCCTGTTGGTCGGCATGCCAACCATCGGGATACTGAGCTGGCGGGATGGTGGAGGGGGTCATGTGACTGTCGGTCAGCAGACCGCCGGTCACATGAATACCACCCGTATAACACATATGGGGGGTCATTTCGAGTTGTTCGCTCGCAAGCTGCTTTTAGCAGCATTGCACACGCTAAGCCACCGCCTACTGGGAGTGAATCTTAGCTTATCAAAATTGCGAACGAAAGATTCTCAGAATTGCGAATAGACACTTCTTAGCAGTTTCTGAGTAGCTCCAGACTTACTCGGCATCTGCAATCAGTTCAGTCCGTTTAGTTCCTGGTTTGATGTCACTAACACACCCAGCGTTCGTTCAGACACTCCCCCGTTTCTCCGGCCACTCCCACGTTTTTCCCAGAAACGGTAGCGTTTTTTCGCACACACCCATAGAACGGCCAGTTTCCGCCCAGAAACACCCACTTCCTGTCAATCACACTCCGTTTACCAGAACGAAGAAAAAACCGTGAGTAAAATACCTAACTGCATAGCAAATTTACTTGGCGCAGTCGCACTGCGGACATTGCGCATGCGCATTAGCGACTAATCGCTCCGTTGCGAGAAAAAAATAACGAGCGAACAACTCGGAATGACCCCCATGGAGCATAGTGTGACTACTTATCCAATTACCTATGTACACCACCAGTACACCATTCCATCATATGGAAGCATTACCTACCTGCCTCACATTACCGTAAAATCAATCATTCTTGACTGGACACTTCTAGAACATTACAAAAGTCATATTTTCAACATGATTTCTATTTTTCTTATATAAAGTGAATAAGTAGCACAGTCACCAACTAAACTCCTGCTTAATGCAAAGGGGAGATTTAAATAAATAAAAGCAGATAATATGTTGTCAAAAAATGATTATTAGAGGTCTTACTTCCTGAGCAAAACTCTACCCCGCCCCCAGCCCCGGGCTAGCAAGTTTTAGTTTGGTGCCGGCAGGGGCCGGATGCACCTTTAGACAGGGAAGCTGCGTCTGAGCAGCCACAATCTTTACTTTTAGGATTTATTTTAAGTAATTTTTCAGGGCAAGCAGTGCTAAACATCCTATATGACACCTACGATGCTGCTCCAATGACTTCCCATCAGCACCGCAACACTGGTAAGCCAGGCTAACCTGGGGCTGGGGACAAGGTATAGGGGATGTGGGAACAAGGTATCCTGGGGGCTAAAGCTTAAACTGTTTTCTGCCCGTTCTCAAACCACCTACATCCCCCCATGGTATCCCTGAAGAACCCTATGGATTTAGAAGAAAAAGAGTTAACAAAGGTAGGTGTACCATAAGTCTTAAGGTGGGTACACACTGATAGATATATCTGAAGATCAATGATGTACAGATACTGTATGTCTATGGACGGATCGGGCAGTGTGCTGTGCAGACACTCCCGGCCGTTCAGTGGGGGACTGACGTCATGAACTGTGCGGGCATGTACATACGCTCGCCCAGTTCATCTGTCAATCACTGCCGGCTGCCGCAGCATGTGTATGAGCGGCCGGCTGATTGCCCGTACACACACAGCGATGCGCCGATAATAAGATTTTACTTACCGATAAATCTATTTCTCGTAGTCCGTAGTGGATGCTGGGGACTCCGTCAGGACCATGGGGATATAGCGGCTCCGCAGGAGACAGGGCACAATAATAAAAGCTTTAGGATCAGGTGGTGTGCACTGGCTCCTCCCCCTATGACCCTCCTCCAAGCCTCAGTTAGGATACTGTGCCCGGACGAGCGTGCATAATAAGGAAGGATATTGAATCCCGGGTAAGACTCATACCAGCCACACCAATCACACCGTACAACCTGTGATCTGAACCCAGTTAACAGTATGATAACAACGAAGGAGCCTCTGAAAAGATGGCTCACAACAAGAATAACCCGATTTTTGTAACAATAACTATGTACAAGTATTGCAGACAATCCGCACTTGGGATGGGCGCCCAGCATCCACTACGGACTACGAGAAATAGATTTATCGGTAAGTAAAATCTTATTTTCTCTGACGTCCTAGTGGATGCTGGGGACTCCGTCAGGACCATGGGGATTATACCAAAGCTCCCAAACGGGCGGGAGAGTGCGGATGACCCTGCAGCACCGAATGAGAGAACTCCATGTCCTCCTCAGCCAGGGTATCAAATTTGTAGAATTTAGCAAACGTGTTTTCCCCTGACCAAGTAACTGCTCGGCAAAGTTGTAAAGCCGAGACCCCTCGGGCAGTCGCCCAAGATGAGCCCCCTTCCTTTTGGAATGGGCTTTTACCGATTTTGGCTGTGGCAGGCCTGCCACAGAATGTGTAAACTGAATTGTATTACAAATCCAGCGAGCAATCGTCTGCTTAGAAGCAGGAGCACCCATCTTGTTGGGTGCATACAGGCTAAACAGCGAGTCAGATTTTCTGACTCCAGCCTTCCTGGAAACATATTTTTCAGGGCCCTGACAACGTCAAGTAACTTGGAGTCCTCCAAGTCCCTAGTACCCGCAGGTACCACAATAGGTTGGTTCATGTGAAAAACAGAAAACACCTTAAGGAGAAATTGAGGACGAGTCCTCAATTCTGCCCTGTCAGAATGAAAAATTAAGTAAGGGCTTTATATATGATAAAGCCGCCAATTCTGACACACGCCTGGCTGAAGCCAGGGCTAATAAAATATCTCACATGGAAGGTGACGATGCTAAGTCCACAGTGGTGAGTGGTTCAAACCAATGTGACTTTAGGAAACTCAAAACAACATTGAGATCCCAAGGTGCCACTGGGGCACAAAAGGAGGCTGTATATGCAGTACCCCTTTTACAAACATCTGAACGTCAGGCACTAAAGCCAGTTCTTTCTGGAAGAAATTCGACAGGGCCGAAATTTGAACCTTAATGGACCCTAATTTTAGGCCCATAGACAGTCCTGTTTTCAGGAAATGTATGAAACGACCCAGTTGAAATTCCTCTGTAGGGGCCTTCTTGGCCTCACACCACGCAACATATCTTCGCCAAATGCGGTGAAAATGTTTTGCGGTTACATCCTTCCTGTCTTCGACCAGGGTAGGGATGACTTCATCTGGAATGCCCTTTCAGGATCCGGCGTTCAACCGCCATGCCGTCAAACGCGGCCGCGGTAAGTCTTGGAACAGACAAGGCCCCTGCTGGAGCAGGTCCTTTCTTAAAGGTAGAGGCCACGGGTCTTCCGTGAACATCTCTTGAAGTTTCGGGTACCAAGTCCTTCTTGGCCAATCCGGAACCACGAGTATCATTCTTACTCATCTCCCTCTTATGATTCTCAGTACTTTTTGTATGAGAGGCATAGGAGGGAACACATACTCTGACTGGTACATCCACAGTGTTACCAGAGCGTCCACCGCTATTGCCTGAGGGTCCCTTGACCTGGCGCAATATCTAGTTTTTTGTTCAGGCGGGACGCCATCATGTCCACCTTTGGTTTTTCACAACGGTTTACAATCATGTGGAAGACTTCCCGATGAAGTCCCCACTCTCCCGGGTGGAGGTCATGCCTGCTGAGGAAGTCTGCTTCCCAGTTTTCCACTCCCGGAATGAACACTGCTGAGAGTGTTATCACATGATTTTTCGCCCAGCGAAGAATCCTTGCAGTTTCTGCCATTTCCCTCCTGCTTCTTGTGCCGCCCTGTCTGTTTACGTGGGCGACTGCCGTGATGTTGTCCCACTGGATCAATACCGGCTGACCTTGAAGCAGAGGTCTTGCTAAGCTTAGAGCATTGTAAATTGCCCTTAGCTCCAGTATATTTATGTGGAGAGAAGTCTCCAGACTCGATCACACTCTCTGGAAATTTTTTCCTTGTGTGACTGCTCCCCAGCCACTCAGGCTGGCATCCGTGGTCACCAGGACCCAGTCCTGAATGCCGAATCTGCGGCCCTTTCATAGATGAGCACTCTGCAGCCACCGCAGAAGAAACACCCTTGTCCTTGGAGACAGGGTTATCCGCTGATGCATCTGAAGATGCGATCCGGACCATTTTTCCAGCAGATCCCACGTAAAGGTTCTTGCGTGAAATCTACCGAATGGGATCGCTTTGTAAGAAACCACCATTTTTCACAGGATCCTTGTGCAATGATGCACTGATACTTTTCCTGGTTTTAGGAGGTTCCTGACTAGCTCGGATAACTCCCTGGCTTTCTTCTCCGGGAGAAAACATCCTTTTCTAGACTGTGTCCAGAATCATCCCTAGGAACAGTAGACGTGTCGTCGGAAAAAACTGCGATTTTGGAATATTTAGAATCCACTCGTGCTGTCGTAGAACTACTTAAGATAGTGCTACTCCGACCTCCAACTGTTCTCTGGACCTTGCCCTTATCAGGAAAGCGTCCACATTTCTTTTAAGAAGAATCATCATTTCGGCCATTACCTTGGTAAAGACCCGGGGTGCCGTGGACAATCCAAACGGCAGCGTCTGAACTGATAGTGACAGTTCTGTACCACGAACCTGAGGTACCCTTGGTGAGAAGGGCAAATTTGGACATGTAGGTAAGCGTCCCTGATATCCAGTGACACCATATCGTCCCCTTCTTCCTGGTTCGCTATCACTGCTCTGAGTGACTCCATCTTGATTTGAACGCTTGTATGTAAGTGTTCAAATATTTCAGATCTCACCTAGCCGTCTGGCTTCAGTACCACAATATAGTGTGGAATAATACCCCTTCCCTTGTTGTAGAAGGGGTACTCTGATTATCACCTGCTGGGAATACAGCCTGTGAATTGTTCCCAATACTGCCTCCCTGTCGGAGGGAGACGTTGGTAAAGCAGACTTCAGGAACTTGTGAGGGGGAGACGTCTCGAATTTCCAATGTACACCTGGGATACTACGTGTAGGATCCAGGAGTCCACTTGTGAGTGAGCCCACTGCGTGCTGAAACTCTTGAGATGACCCCCTACCGCACCTGAGTCCGCTTGTACGGCCCCCGCGTCATGCTGCGGACTTGGCAGAAGCTGTGGAGGGCTTCTGTTCCTGGGAATGGGCTGCCTGCTGCAGTCTTCTTCCCTTTCCTCTACCCCTGGGCAGATATGACTGGCCCTTTTGCCCGCCTGCCCTTATGGGGACGAAAGGACTGAGACTGAAAAGACTGTGTCCTTTTCTGCTGAGATGTGACTTGGGGTAACAAAAGGTGGATTTTTCAGCTGTTGCCATGGCCACCAGGTCCGATGGACCGCCCCTTTATACGGCAATACTTCCATGTGCCGTCTGGAATCTGCATCACCTGACCACTGTCGTCTGGCAGATATGTACATCACATTTACTCTTGATGCCAGAATGCAAATATCCCTCTGCGCATCTCGCATATATAGAAATGCATCCTTAAAATGCTCTATAGTCAATAAAATCTTGTCCCTGTCAAGGGTATCAATATTTTCAGTCAGGAAATCCGACCAAGCCCCCTCAGCGCTGCACATCCAGGCTGAGGCGATTGCTGGTCGTAGTATAACACCAGTATATGTGTATATACTTTTAGGATTTTTTTTTTCAGCTTCCTATCAGCTGGCTCCTTGAGGGCTGCCGTATCTGGAGACGGTAACGCCACTTGTTTTTATAAGCGTGTGAGCGCCTTATTCACCCTAAGGTGTGTTTCCCAACTCGCCCTAACTTCTGGCGGGAAAGGGTATACCGCCAATAATTTTCTATCGGAGGAAACCCACGTATCATCACACACTTCATTTAATTTATCTGATTCAGGAAAAACTACAAGTAGTTTATTCACACCCTACATAATACCCTTATTTGTGGTACTTGTAGTATCAGAAATATGTAACACCTCCTTCATTGCCCTTAACATGAAACGTGTGGCCCTAAAGGAAAATACGTTTGTTTCTTCACCGTCGACACTGGAGTCAGTGTCCGTGTCTGTGTCTGTGTCGACCGACTGAGGTAAATGGGCGTTTTTACAAGCCCCTGACGGTGTCTGAGACGCCTGGACAGGTACTAATTTGTTTGCCGGCCGTCTCATGTCGTCAACCGACCTTGCAGCGTGTTGACATTATCACGTAATTCCTAAATAAGCCATCCATTCCAGTGTCGACTCCCTAGAGAGTGACATCACCAATACAGGCAATTTGCTCCGCCTCCTCACCAACATCGTCCTCCTACATGTCGACACACACGTACCGACACACAGCACACACACAGGGAATGCTCTGACAGAGGACAGGACCCCACTAGCCCTTTGGGGAGACAGAGGGAGAGTTTGCCAGCACACACCAAAAACGCTATAATTATACAGGGACAACCCCTTATACAAGTGTTTTCCCTTATAGCATTTTTATATATGTAATCATATCGCCAAATAAGTGCCCCCCCTCTCTGTTTTAACCCTGTTTCTGTAGTGCAGTGCAGGGGAGAGCCTGGGAGCCTTCCTCACAGCAGAGCTGAGCAGGAAAATGGCGCCGTGTGCCGAGGAGAATAGGCCCCGCCCCCTTTTCGGCGGGCTCTTCTCCCGGAGTTTGTGAGATCTGGCAGGGGTTAAATACATCCATATAGTCTCAAGGGCTATATGTGATGTATTTTAGCCATAAAAAGGTATTATACATTGCTGCCCAGGGCGCCCCCCCCAGCGCCCTGCACCCTCAGTGACAGTTGGTGACTGTTGGTGAAGTGTGCTGACAACAATGGCGCACAGCTGCAGTGCTGTGCGCTACCTTATGAAGACTGAAAGTCTTCTGCCGCCTGTTTCTGAACCTCTGGACCTCTTCAACTTCGGCATCTGCAAGGGGGGTCGGCGGCACGGCTCCGGGACGAACCCCAGGGTGAGACCTGTGTTCCGACTCCCTCTGGAGCTAATGGTGTCCAGTAGCCTAAGAAGCAAATCCATCCTGCACGCAGGTGAGTTTTCTTCTCTCCCCTAAGTCCCTCGTAGCAGTGAGCCTGTTGCCGGCAGGACTCACTGAAAATAAAAAACCTTTTATTCTAAGCAGCTCAGGAGAGCCACCTAGATTGCACCCTTCTCGTCGGGCACAAAAATCTAACTGAGGCTTGGAGGAGGGTCATAGGGGGAGGAGCCAGTGCACACCACCTGATCCTAAAGCTTTTATTATTGTGCCCTGTCTCCTGCGGAGCCGCTATATCCCCATGGTCCTGACGGAGTCCCCAGCATCCACTAGGACGTCAGAGAAATATCGGTAGATATATCGGCCGTCGGCTGTACTGCAGGGCCGACGCGATATGTCTGTGAATGACTGAGTTCACAGACATATCGCCCATACACACTGGCCGACGGACCCACGATATATATCGGCCGTTCAATAGAACGGACGATATATCGACCAGTGTGTTCGGCCATTATTCTCTTCCATATACAGCTGCCAAATATGGGGTCTCATCCTGAACATTTATTAACATTCATATTTCCCATCCCACCGAACCGCTCTCCCTACGCCCCTGTCTGTGGTGAAAACCTCTCTTATCCATTACCTAGTTCAAAACAGGTGTCGGGAATCATACAGTAAGAGGGAAGTGCAGGAGCAGAGCATTGTGTCCTCCTGGAGAGGTCATGTTGGGAGGTATGACATAGGTATGAGCACTGGGTCAGTATTAGGGTACAGCACAGGTGATGGTAATCATACAGTAAGAGGGAGAGCAGGAGTAGAGCATTGTGTCCTCCTGGAGAGGTCATGTTGGGAGGTATGACATAGGTATGAGCACTGGGTCAGTATTGGGGTACAGCACAGGTGATGGTAATCATACAGTAAGAGGGAATAGCAGGAGCAGAGCATAGTGTCCTCCTGGAGAGGTCATGTTGGGAGGTATGACATAGGTATGAGCACTGGGTCAGTATTAGGGTACAGCACAGGTGATGGTAATCATACAGTAAGAGGGAAGAGCAGGAGCAGAGCATTGTGTCCTCCTAGAGAGGTCATGTTGGGAGGTATGACATAGGTATGAGCACTGGGTCAGTATTGGGGTACAGCACAGGTGATGGTAATCATACAGTAAGAGGGAATAGCAGGAGCAGAGCATAGTGTCCTCCTGGAGAGGTCATGTTGGGAGGTATGACATAGGTATGAGCACTGGGTCAGTATTAGGGTACAGCACAGGTGATGGTAATCATACAGTAAGAGGGAAGAGCAGGAGCAGAGCATTGTGTCCTGGAGAGGTCATGTTGGGAGGTATGACATAGGTATGAGCACTGGGTTAGTATTAGGGTACAGCACAGGTGATGGTAATCATACAGTAAGAGGGAAGAGCAGGAGCAGAGCATTGTGTCCTCCTGGAGAGGTCATGTTGGGAGGTATGACATAGGTATGTGCACTGTGTCAGTATTATGGTACAGCACAGGTGATGGTAATCATACAGTAAGACGGAAGAGCAGGAGCAGAGCATTGTGTCCTCCTGGAGAGGTCATGTTGGGAGGTATGACATAGGTATGAGCACTGGGTCAGTATTAGGATACAGCACAGGTGATGGTAATCATACAGTAAGAGGGAAGAGCAGGAGCAGAGCATTGTGTCCTCCTGGAGAGGGTCATGTTGGGAGGTATGACATAGGTATGAGCACTGGGTCAGTATTAGGGTACAGCACAGGTGATGATAATCATACAGTAAGAGGGAAGAGCAGGAGCAGAGCATAGTGTCCTGGAGAGGTCATGTTAGAAGGTATGACATAGGTATGAGCACTGGGTCAGTATTGGGGTACAGCACAGGTGATGGTAATCATACAGTAAGAGGGTAGTGCAGGAGCAAAGCATTGTGTCCTCCTGGAGAGGTCATGTTGGGAGGTATGATATAGGTATGAACACTGGGTCAGTATTAGGGTACAGCACAGGTGATGGTAATCATACAGTAAGAGGGAAGAGCAGGAGCAGAGCATTGTGTTCTCCTGGAGAGGTCATGTTGGGAGGTATGACATAGGTATGAGCATTGGGTCAGTATTAGGGTACAGCACAGGTGATGGTAATCATACAGTAAGAGGGAAGAGCAGGAGCAGAGCATTGTGTCCTCCTGGAGAGGTCATGTTGGGAGGTATGACATAGGTATGAGCACTGGGCCAGTATTAGGGTACAGCACAGGTGATGGTAATCATACAGTAAGAGGGAAGTGCAGGAGCAGAGCATTGTGTCCTCCTGCAGAGGTCATGTTGGGAGGTATGACATAGGTATGAGCACTGGGTCAGTATTAGGGTACAGCACAGGTGATGGTAATCATACAGTAAGAGGGAAGAGCAGGAGCAGAGCATTGTGTCCTCCTGGAGAGGTCATGTTGGGAGGTATAACATAGGTATGAGCACTGGGTCAGTATTAGGGTACAGCACAGGTGATGGTAATCATACAGTAAGAGGGAAGAGCAGGAGCAGAGCATTGTGTCCTCCTGGAGAGGTCATGTTGGGAGGTATGACATAGGTATGAGCACTGGGTCAGTATTGGGGTACAGCACAGGTAATGGTAATCATACAGTAAGAGGGAAGTGCAGGAGCAGAGCATTGTGTCCTCCTGGAGAGGTCATGTTGGGAGGTATAACATAGGTATGAGCACTGGGTCAGTATTAGGGTACAGCACAGGTGATGGTAATCATACAGTAAGAGAGAAGAGCAGGAGCAGAGCATTGTGTCCTGGAGAGTTCATGTTGGGAGGTATAACATAGGTATGAGCACTGGGTCAGTATTAGGGTACAGCACAGGTGATGGTAATCATGCAGTAAGAGGGAAGAGCAGGAGCAGAGCATTGTGTCCTCCTGGAGAGGTCATGTTGGGAGGTATGACATAGGTATAAGTACTGGGTCAGTATTAGGGTACAGCACAGGTGATGGTAATCATACAGTAAGAGGGAAGAGCAGGAGCAGAGCATTGTGTCCTCCTGGAGAGGTCATGTTGGGAGGTATGATATAGGTATGAGCACTGGGTCAGTATGAGGGTACAGCACAGGTGATGGTAATCATACAGTAAGAGGGAAGAGCAGGAGCAGAGCATTGTGTCCTCCTGGAGAGGTCATGTTGGGAGGTATAACATAGGTATGAGCACTGGGTAAGTATTAGGGTACAGCACAGGTGATGGTAATCATACAGGAAGAGGGGAAGAGCAGGAGCAGAGCATTGTGTCCTCCTGGAGAGGTCATGTTGGGAGGTATGACATAGGTATGAGCACTGGGTCAGTATTATGGTACAGCACAGGTGATGGTAATCATACAGTAAGAGGGAAGAGCAGGAGCAGAGCATTGTGTCCTCCTGGAGAGGGTCATGTTGGGAGGTATGACATAGGTATGAGCACTGGGTCAGTATTAGGGTACAGCACAGGTGATGGTAATCATACAGTAAGAGGGAAGAGCAGGAGCAGAGCATTGTGTCCTCCTGGAGAGCTCATGTTGGGAGGTATGACATAGGTATGAGCACTGGGTCAGTATTAGGATACAGCACAGGTGATGGTAATCATACAGTCAGAGGGAAGTGCAGGAGCAGAGCATTGTGTCCTCCTGGAGAGGTCATGTTGGGAGGTATGACATAGGTATGAGCACTGGGTCAGTATTAGGGTACAGCACAGGTGATTGGTAATCCTACACTAAGAGGGAAGAGCAGGAGCAGAGCATTGTGTCCTCCTGGAGAGGTCATGTTGGGAGGTATGACATAGGTATGAGCACTGGGTCAGTATTAGTGTACAGCACAGGTGATGGTAATCATACAGTAAGAGGGAAGAGCAGGAGCAGAGCATTGTGTCCTCCTGGAGAGGGTCATGTTGGGAGATATGACATAGGTATGAGCACTGGGTCAGTATTAGGGTACAGCACAGGTGATGGTAATCATACAGTAAGAGGGAAGAGCAGGAGAGGAGCATTGTGTCCTCCTGGAGAGGTCATGTTGGGAGGTATGACATAGGTATGAGCACTGGGTCAGTATTAGGGTACAGCACAGGTGATGGTAATCATACAGTAAGAGGAAAGAGCAGGAGCAGAGCATTGTGTCCTCCTGGAGAGGTCATGTTGGGAGGTATGACATAGGTATGAGCACTGGGTCAGTATTAGGGTACAGCACAGGTGATGGTAATCATACAGTAAGAGGGAAGAGCAGGAGCAGAGCATTATGTCCTCCTGGAGAGGTCATGTTGGGAGGTATGACATAGGTATGAGCACTGGGTCAGTATTAGGGTACAGCACAGGTGATGGTAATCATACAGTAAGAGGGAGAGCAGGAGCAGAGCATTGTGTCCTCTTGGAGAGATCATGTTGGGAGGTATGACATAGGTATGAGCACAGGGTCAGTATTAGGGTACAGCACAGGTGATGGTTATCATACAGTAAGAGGGAAGAGCAGGAGCAGAGCATTGTGTCCTCCTGGAGAGGGTCATGTTGGGAGGTATGACATGGGTATGAGCACTGGGTCAGTATTAGGGTACAGCACAGGTGATGGTAATCATACAGTAAGAGGGAAGTGCAGGAGCAGAGCATTGTGTCCTCCTGGAGCGGTCATGTTGGGAGGTATGACATAGGTATGAGCACTGGGTCAGTATTAGTGTACAGCACAGGTGATGGTAATCATACAGTAAGAGGGAAGAGCAGGAGCAGAGCATTATGTCCTCCTGGAGAGGTCATGTTGGGAGGTATGACATAGGTATGAGCACTGGGTCAGTATTAGGGTACAGCACAGGTGATGGTAATCATACAGTAAGAGGGAGAGCAGGAGCAGAGCATTGTGTCCTCTTGGAGAGATCATGTTGGGAGGTATGACATAGGTATGAGCACTGGGTCAGTATTAGGGTACAGCACAGGTGATGGTTATCATACAGTAAGAGGGAAGAGCAGGAGCAGAGCATTGTGTCCTCCTGGAGAGGGTCATGTTGGGAGGTATGACTTGGGTATGAGCACTGGGTCAGTATTAGGGTACAGCACAGGTGATGGTAATCATACAGTAAGAGGGAAGAGCAGGAGCAGAGCATTGTGTCCTCCTGGAGGGGGTCATGTTGGGAGGTATGACATAGGTATGAGCTCTGGGTCAGTATTAGGGTACAGCACAGGTGATGGTAATCATACAGTAAGAGGGAAGAGCAAGAGCAGAGCATTGTGTCCTCCTGGAGAGGTTATGTTGGGGGGTATGACATAGGTATGAGCACTGGGTCAGTATTAGGGTACAGCACAGGTGATGGTAATCATACAGTAAGAGGGAAGAGCAGGAGCAGAGCATTGTGTCCTCCTGGAGAGGGTCATGTTGGGAGGTATGACATAGGTATGAGCACTGGGTCAGTATTAGGGTACAGCACAGGTGATGGTAATCATACAGTAAGAGGGAAGAGCAGGAGCAGAGCATTGTGTCCTCCTGGAGGGGGTCATGTTGGGAGGTATGACATAGGTATGAGCTCTGGGTCAGTATTAGGGTACAGCACAGGTGATGGTAATCATACAGTAAGAGGGAAGAGCAAGAGCAGAGCATTGTGTCCTCCTGGAGAGGTTATGTTGGGGGGTATGACATAGGTATGAGCACTGGGTCAGTATTAGGGTACAGCACAGGTGATGGTAATCATACAGTAAGAGGGAAGAGCAGGAGCAGAGCATTGTGTCCTCCTGGAGGGGGTCATGTTGGGAGGTATGACATAGGTATGAGCACTGGGTCAGTATTAGGGTACAGCACAGGTGATGGTAATCATACAGTAATAGGGAAGAGCAGGAGCAGAGCATTGTGTCCTCCTGGAGAGGTCATGTTGGGAGCTATGACATAGGTATGAGCATTGGGTCAGTATTAGGGTACAGCACAGGTGATGGTAATCATACAGTAAGAGGGAAGAGCAGGGGCTGAGCATTGTGTCCTCCTGGAGAGGGTCATGTTGGGAGGTATGACATAGGTATGAGCACTGGGACAGTATTAGGGTACAGCACAGGTGATGGTAATCATACAGTAAGAGGGAAGAGCAGGAGCAGAGCATTGTGTCCTCCTGGAGAGGGTCATGTTGGGAGGTATGACATAGGTATGAGCACTGGGTCAGTATTAGGGTACAGCACAGGTGATGGTAATCATACAGTAAAAGGGAAGAGCAGAGCATTGTGTCCTCTTGGAGAGGGTCATGTTGGGAGGTATGACATAGGTATGAGCACAGGGTCAGTATTAGGGTACAGCACAGGTGATGATAATCATACAGTAAGAGGGAAGAGCAGGAGCAGAGCATTGTGTCCTCCTGGAGAGGGTCATGTTGGGAGGTATGACATAGGTATGAGCACTGGGTCAGTATTAGGGTACAGCACAGGTGATGGTAATCATACAGTAAGAGGGAAAAGCAGGAGCAGAGCATTGTGTCCTCCTGGAGAGGGTCATGTTGGAAAGGTATGACATAGGTATGAGCACTGGGTCAGTATTAGGGTACAGCACAGGTGATGGTAATCATACAGTAATAGGGAAGAGCAGGAGCAGAGCATTGTGTCCTCCTGGAGAGGTCATGTTGGGAGGTATGACATAGGTATGAGCATTGGGTCAGTATTAGGGTACAGCACAGGTGATGGTAATCATACAGTAAGAGGGAAGAGCAGGAGCAGAGCATTGTGTCCTCCTGGAGAGGTCATGTTGGGAGGTATGACATAGGTATGAGCACTGGGTCAGTATTAGGGTACAGCACAGGTGATGGTAATCATACAGTAAGAAGGAAGAGCAGGAGCAGAGCATTGTGTCCTCCTGGAGAGGTCATGTTGGGAGGTATGACATAGGTATGAGCACTGGGTCAGTATTAGGGTACAGCACAGGTGATGGTAATCATACAGTAAGAAGGAAGAGCAGGAGCAGAGCATTGTGTCCTCCTGGAGAGGGTCATGTTGGGAGGTATGACATAGGTATGAGCACTGGGTCAGTATTAGAGTACAGCACAGGTGGTGGTAATCATGCAGCAAGAGGAAAGAGCAGGAACAGAGCATTGTGTCCTCCTGGAGAGGTCATGTTGGGAGGTATGACATAGGTATGAGCACTGGGTCAGTATTAGGGTACAGCACAGGTGGTGGTAATCATGCAGTAAGAGGAAAGAGCAGGAACAGAGCATTGTGTCCTCCTGGAGAGGGTCATGTTGGGGGGTATGATATAGGTATGAGCACTGGGTCAGTATTAGGGTATAGAACAGGTGATGGTAATCGTACAGTAAGAGGGAAGAGCAGGAGCAGAGCATTGTGTCTTCCTGGAGAGGGTCATGTTGGGAGGTATGATATAGGTATGAGCACTGGGTCAGTATTAGGGTACAGCACAGGTGATGGTAATCATACAGTAAGAGGGAAGAGCAGGAGCAGAGCATTGTATCCTCCTGGAGAGGTCATGTTGGGAGGTATGACATAGGTATGAGCACTGGGTCAGTATTTGGGTACAGCACAGGTGATGGTAATCATACAGTAAGAGGGAAGAGCAGGAGCAGAGCATTGTGTCCTCCTGGAGAGGGTCATGTTGGGAGGTATGACATAGGTATGAGCACTGGGTCAGTATTAGGGTACAGCACAGGTGATGGTAATTATACAGTAAGAGGGAAGAGCAGGAGCAGAGCATTGTGTCCTCCTGGAGAGGTCATGTTGGGAGGTATGACATAGGTATGAGCATTGGGTCAGTATTAGGGTACAGCACAGGTGATGGTAATCATACAGTAAGAGGGAAGAGCAGGAGCAGAGCA
Source organism: Pseudophryne corroboree (assembly GCF_028390025.1). Taxonomy (NCBI): domain Eukaryota; kingdom Metazoa; phylum Chordata; class Amphibia; order Anura; family Myobatrachidae; genus Pseudophryne; species Pseudophryne corroboree. Next base: position 6,202,355 of record NC_086444.1, read on the forward strand.
TTGTGTCCTCCTGGAGAGGTCATGTTGGGAGGTATGACATAGGTATGAGCATTGGGTCAGTATTAGGGTACAGCACAGGTGATGGTAATCATACAGTAAGAGGGAAGTGCAGGAGCAGAGCATTATTTCCTCCTGGAGACGTCATGTTGGGAGGTATGACATAGGTATGAGCACTGGGTCAGTATTAGGGTACAGCACAGGTGATGGTAATCATACAGTAAGAGGGTAGTGCAGGAGCAGAGCATTGTGTCCTGGAGAGGTCATGTTGGGAGGTATGACATAGGTATGAGCACTGGGTCAGTATTTGGGTACAGCACAGGTGATGGTAATCATACAGTAAGAGGGAAGAGCAGGAGCAGAGCATTGTGTCCTCCTGGAGAGGGTCATGTTGGGAGGTATGACATAGGTATGAGCACTGGGTCAGTAATAGGGTACAGCACAGGTGATGGTAATCATACAGTAAGAGGGAAGAGCAGGAGCAGAGCATTGTGTTCTCCTGGAGAGGTCATGTTGGGAGGTATGACATAGGTATGAGCACTGGGTCAGTATTAGGGTACAGCACAGGTGATGGTAATCATACAGTAAGAGGGAAGAGCAGGAGCAGAGCAGTGTATCCTCCTGGAGAGGTCATGTTGGGAGGTATGACATAGGTATGAGCACTGGGTCAGTATTAGGATACAGCACAGGTGATGGTAATCATACAGTAAGAGGGAAGGTCAGGAGCAGAGCATTGTGTCCTCCTGGAGAGGTCATGTTGGGAGGTATGACATAGGTATGAGCACTGGGTCAGTATTAGGGTACAGCACAGGTGATGGTAATCATACAGTAAGAGGGAAGAGCAGGAGCAGAGCATTGTGTCCTCCTGGAGAGGTCATGTTGGGAGGTATGACATGGGTATGAGCACTGGGTCAGTATTAGGGTACAGCACAGGTGATGGTAATCATACAGTAAGAGGGAAGAGCAGGAGCAGAGCATTGTGTCCTCCTGGAGAGGTCATGTTGGGAGATATGACATAGGTATGAGCACTGGGTCAGTATTAGGGTACAGCACAGGTGATGGTAATCATACAGTAAGAGGGAAGAGCAGGAGCAGAGACTTGTGTCCTCCTGGAGAGGGTCATGTTGGGTGGTATGACATAGGTATGAGCACTGGGTCAGTATTAGGGTACAGCACAGGTGATGGTAATCATACAGTAATAGGGAAGAGCAGGAGCAGAGCATTGTGTCCTCCTGGAGAGGTCATGTTGGGAGCTATGACATAGGTATGAGCATTGGGTCAGTATTAGGGTACAGCACAGGTGATGGTAATCATACAGTAAGAGGGAAGAGCAGGAGCAGAGCATTGTGTCCTCCTGGAGAGGTCATGTTGGGAGGTATGACATAGGTATGAGCACTGGGTCAGTATTAGGGTACAGCACAGGTGATGGTAATCATACAGTAATAGGGAAGAGCAGGAGCAGAGCATTGTGTCCTCCTGGAGAGGTCATGTTGGGAGCTATGACATAGGTATGAGCACTGGGTCAGTATTAGGGTACAGCACAGGTGGTGGTAATCATGCAGCAAGAGGAAAGAGCAGGAACAGAGCATTGTGTCCTCCTGGAGAGGTCATGTTGGGAGGTATGACATAGGTATGAGCACTGGGTCAGTATTAGGGTACAGCACAGGTGGTGGTAATCATGCAGTAAGAGGAAAGAGCAGGAACAGAGCATTGTGTCCTCCTGGAGAGGGTCATGTTGGGGGGTATGATATAGGTATGAGCACTGGGTCAGTATTAGGGTATAGCACAGGTGATGGTAATCGTACAGTAAGAGGGAAGAGCAGGAGCAGAGCATTGTGTCCTCCTGGAGAGGGTCATGTTGGGAGGTATGGTATAGGTATGAGCACTGGGTCAGTATTAGGGTACAGCACAGGTGATGGTAATCATACAGTAAGAGGGAAGAGCAGGAGAGGAGCATTGTGTCCTCCTGGAGAGGTCATGTTGGGAGGTATGACATAGGTATGAGCATTGGGTCAGTATTAGGGTACAGCACAGGTGATGGTAATCATACAGTAAGAGGGAAGAGCAGGAGAGGAGCATTGTGTCCTCCTGGAGAGGTCATGTTGGGAGGTATGACATAGGTATGAGCATTAGGTCAGTATTAGGGTACAGCACAGGTGATGGTAATCATACAGTAAGAGGGAAGAGCAGGAGCAGAGCATTGTGTCCTCCTGGAGAGGGTCATGTTGGGAGGTATGACATAGGTATGAGCACTGGGTCAGTATTAGGGTACAGCACAGGTGATGGTAATCATACAGTAAGAGGGAAGAGCAGGAGAGGAGCATTGTGTCCTCCTGGAGAGGTCATGTTGGGAGGTATGACATAGGTATGAGCATTGGGTCAGTATTAGGGTACAGCACAGGTGATGGTAATCATACAGTAAGAGGGAAGAGCAGGAGCAGAGCATTGTGTCCTCCTGGAGAGGGTCATGTTGGGAGGTATGACATAGGTATGAGCACTGGGTCAGTATTAGGGTACAGCACAGGTGATGGTAATCATACAGTAAGAGGGAAGTGCAGGAGCAGAGCATTATTTCCTCCTGGAGAGGTCATGTTGGGAGGTATGACATAGGTATGAGCACTGGGTCAGTATTAGGGTACAGCACAGGTGATGGTAATCATACAGTAAGAGGGTAGTGCAGGAGCAGAGCATTGTGTCCTGGAGAGGTCATGTTGGGAGGTATGACATAGGTATGAGCACTGGGTCAGTATTTGGGTACAGCACAGGTGATGGTAATCATACAGTAAGAGGGAAGAGCAGGAGCAGAGCATTGTGTCCTCCTGGAGAGGGTCATGTTGGGAGGTATGACATAGGTATGAGCACTGGGTCAGTAATAGGGTACAGCACAGGTGATGGTAATCATACAGTAAGAGGGAAGAGCAGGAGCAGAGCATTGTGTTCTCCTGGAGAGGTCATGTTGGGAGGTATGACATAGGTATGAGCACTGGGTCAGTATTAGGGTACAGCACAGGTGATGGTAATCATACAGTAAGAGGGAAGAGCAGGAGCAGAACATTGTGTCCTCCTGGAGAGGTCATGTTGGTAGGTATGACATAGGTATGAGCACTGGGTCAGTATTAGGGTACAGCACAGGTGATGGTAATCATACAGTAAGAGGGAAAAGCAGGAGCAGAGCATTGTGTCCTCCTGGAGAGGGTCATGTTGGGAGGTATGACATAGGTATGAGCACTGGGTCAGTATTAGGGTACAGCACAGGTGATGGTAATCATACAGTAAGAGGGAAGAGCAGGAGCAGAGCATTGTGTCCTCCTGGAGAGGTCATGTTGGGAGGTATGACATAGGTATGAGCACTGGGTCAGTATTAGGGTACAGCACATGTGATGGTAATCATACAGTAAGAGGGAAGAGCAGGAGCAGAGCATTGTGTCCTCCTGGAGAGGTCATGTTGGGAGGTATGACATAGGTATGAGCACTGGGTCAGTATTAGGGTACAGCACAGGTGATGGTAATCATACAGTAAGAGGGAAGAGCAGGAGCAGAGCATTGTGTCCTCCTGGAGGGTCATGTTGGGAGGTATGACATAGGTTTGAGCACTGGGTCAGTATTAGGGTACAGCACAGGTGATGGTAATCATACAGTAAGAGGGAAGAGCAGGAGCAGAGCATTGTGTCCTCCTGGAGGGTCATGTTGGGAGGTATGACATAGGTATGAGCACTGAGTCAGTATTAGGATACAGCACAGGTGATGGTAATCATACAGTAAGAGGGAAGAGCAGGAGCAGAGCATTGTGTCCTCCTGGAGAGGTCATGTTGGGAGGTATGACATAGGTATGAGCACTGGGTCAGTGTTAGGGTACAGCACAGGTGATGGTAATCATACAGTAAGAGGGAAGAGCAGGAGCAGAGCATTGTGTCCTCCTGGAGAGGGTCATGTTGGGAGGTATGACATAGGTATGAGTACTGGGTCAGTATTAGTGTACAGCACAGGTGATTGTAATCATACAGTAAGAGGGAAGAGCAGGAGCAGAGCATTGTGTCCTCCTGGAGAGGTCATGTTGGGAGGTATGACATAGGTATGTGCACTGTGTCAGTAATAGGGTACAGCACAGGTGATGGTAATCATACAGTAAGAGTGAAGAGCAGGAGCAGAGCATTGTGTCCTCCTGGAGAGGTCATGTTGGGAGGTATAACATAGGTATGAGCACTGGGTCAGTATTAGGGTACAGCACAAATCACGGTAATTATACAGTAAGAGGTAAGAGCAGGAGCAGAACATTGTGTCCTCCTGGAGAGGGTTATGTTGGGAGGTATGACATAGGTATGAGCACTGGGTCAGTATTAGGGTACAGCACAGGTGATTGTAATCATACAGTAAGAGGGAAGAGCAGGAGCAGAGCATTGTGTCCTGGAGAGGTCATGTTGGGAGGTATGACATAGGTATGAGCACTGGGTCAGTATTAGGGTACAGCACAGATGATGGTAATCATACAGTAAGAGGGAAGAGCAGGAGCAGAGCATTGTGTCCTGGAGAGGTCATGTTGGGAGGTATGACATAGGTATGTGCACTGTGTCAGTAATAGGGTACAGCACAGGTGATGGTAATCATACAGTAAGAGGGAAGAGCAGGAGCAGAGCATTGTGTCCTGGAGAGGTCATGTTGGGAGGTATGACATAGGTATGTGCACTGTGTCAGTAATAGGGTACAGCACAGGTGATGGTAATCATACAGTAAGAGGGAAGTGCAGGAGCAGAGCATTGTGTCCTCCTGGAGAGGGTCATGTTGGGAGGTATGACATAGGTATGAGCACTGGGTCAGTATTAGGGTACAGCACAGGTGATGGTAATCATACAGTAAGAGGGAAGTGCAGGAGCAGAGCATTGTGTCCTCCTGGAGAGGTCATGTTGGGAGGTATGACATAGGTATGAGCACTGGGTCAGTATTAGGGTACAGCACAGGTGATGGTAATCATACAGTAAGAGGGAAGAGCAGGAGCAGAGAATTGTGTCCTCCTGGAGAGGGTCATGTTGGGAGGTATGACACAGGTATGAGCACTGGATCAGTATTAGGGTACAGCACAGGTGATGGTAATCATACAGTAAGAGGGAAGAGCAGGAGCAGAGAATTGTGTCCTCCTGGAGAGGTCATGTTGGGAGGTATGACATAGGTATGAGCACTAGGTCAGTATTAGGTTATAGCACAGGTGATGGTAATCATACAGTAAGAGGGAAGAGCAGGAGCAGAGCATTGTGTCCTCCTGGAGAGGGTCATGTTGGGAGGTATGACATAGGTATGAGCACTGGGTCAGTATTAGGGTACAGCACAGGTGATGGTAATCATACAGTAAGAGGGAAGAGCAGGAGCAGAGCATTGTGTCCTCCTGGAGAGGGTCATGTTGGGAGGTATGACATAGGTATGAGCACTGGGTCAGTATTAGGGTACAGCACAGGTGATGGTAATCATACAGTAAGAGGGAAGAGCAGGAGCAGAGCATTGTGTCCTCCTGGAGAGGTCATGTTGGGAGGTATGACATAGGTATGAGCACTGGGTCAGTATTGGGGTACTGCACAGGTGATGGCAATCATACAGTAAGATGGAAGTACAGGAGCAGCGCATTGTGTCCTCCTGGAGAGGTCATGTTGGGTGGTATGACATAGGTATGAGCACTGGGTCAGTATTAGGGTACAGCACAGGTGATGGTAATCATACAGTAAGATGGAAGTACAGGAGCAGCGCATTGTGTCCTCCTGGAGAGGTCATGTTGGGAGGTATGACATAGGTATGAGCACTGGATCAGTATTAGGGTACAGCACAGGTGATGGTAATCATACAGTAAGAGGGAAGAGCAGGAGCAGAGCATTGTGTCTTCCTGGAGAGGTCATGTTGGGAGGTATGACATAGGTATGAGCACTGGGTCAGTATTAGGGTACAGCACAGGTGATGGTAATCATACAGTAAGAGGGAAGAGCACGAGCAGAGCAATGTGTCCTCCTGGAGAGGTCATGTTGGGAGGTATGACATAGGTATGAGCACTGGGTCAGTATTAGGGTACAGCACAGGTGATGGTAATCATACAGTAAGAGGGAAGAGCAGGAGCAGAGCATTGTGTCCTCCTGGAGAGGGTCATGTTGGGAGGTATGACATGGGTATGAGCACTGAGTCAGTATTAGGGTACAGCACAGGTGATGGTAATCATACAGTAAGAGGGAAGAGCAGGAGCAGAGCATTGTGTCCTCCTGGAGAGGTCATGTTGGGAGGTATGATATAGGTATGAGCACTGGGTCAGTATTAGGGTACAGCACAGGTGATGGTAATCATACAGTAAGAGGGAAGAGCAGGAGCAGAGCATTGTGTCCTCCTGGAGAGGTCATGTTGGGAGGTATAACATAGGTATGAGCTCTGGGTCAGTATTAGTGTACAGCACAGGTGATGTTAATTATACAATAAGAGGGAAAAGCAGGAGCAGAGCATTGTGTCCTCCTGGAGAGGTCATGTTGGGAGGTATGACATAGGTAGGAGCACTGGGTCAGTATTAGGGTACAGCACAGGTGATGGTAATCATACAGTAAGAGGGAAGAGCACGAGCAGAGCAATGTGTCCTCCTGGAGAGGTCATGTTGGGAGGTATGACATAGGTATGAGCACTGGGTCAGTATTAGGGTACAGCACAGGTGATGGTAATCATACAGTAAGAGGGAAGAGCAGGAGCAGAGCATTGTGTCCTCCTGGAGAGGTCATGTTGGGAGGTATGACATAGGTATGAGCACTGGGTCAGTATTAGGGTACAGCACAGGTGATGGTAATCATACAGTAAGAGGGAAGAGCAGGAGCAGAGCATTGTGTCCTCCTGGAGAGGTCATGTAGGGAGGTATGACATAGGTATGAGCACTGGGTCAGTATTAGGGTACAGCACAGGTGATGGTAATCATACAGTAAGAGGGAAGAGCAGGAGCAGAGCATTGTGTCCTCCTGGAGAGGTCATGTTGGGAGGTATGACATGGGTATGAGCACTGGGTCAGTATTAGGGTACAGCACAGGTGATGGTAATCATACAGTAAGAGGGAAGAGCAGGAGCAGAGCATTGTGTCCTCCTGGAGAGGGTCATGTTGGGAGGTATGACATAGGTATGAGCACTGGGTCAGTATTAGGGTACAGCACAGGTGATGGTAATTATACAGTAAGAGGGAAGAGCAGGAGCAGAGCATTGTGTCCTCCTGGAGAGGTCATGTTGGGAGGTATGACATAGGTATGAGCATTGGGTCAGTATTAGGGTACAGCACAGGTGATGGTAATCATACAGTAAGAGGGAAGAGCAGGAGCAGAGCATTGTGTCCTCCTGGAGAGGTCATGTTGGGAGGTATGACATAGGTATGAGCACTGGGTCAGTATTTGGGTACAGCACAGGTGATGGTAATCATACAGTAAGAGGGAAGAGCAGGAGCAGAGCATTGTGTCCTCCTGGAGAGGGTCATGTTGGGAGGTATGACATAGGTATGAGCACTGGGTCAGTATTAGGGTACAGCACAGGTGATGGTAATTATACAGTAAGAGGGAAGAGCAGGAGCAGAGCATTGTGTCCTCCTGGAGAGGTCATGTTGGGAGGTATGACATAGGTATGAGCATTGGGTCAGTATTAGGGTACAGCACAGGTGATGGTAATCATACAGTAAGAGGGAAGAGCAGGAGCAGAGCATTGTGTCCTCCTGGAGAGGTCATGTTGGGAGGTATGACATAGGTATGAGCATTGGGTCAGTATTAGGGTACAGCACAGGTGATGGTAATCATACAGTAAGAGGGAAGTGCAGGAGCAGAGCATTATTTCCTCCTGGAGACGTCATGTTGGGAGGTATGACATAGGTATGAGCACTGGGTCAGTATTAGGGTACAGCACAGGTGATGGTAATCATACAGTAAGAGGGTAGTGCAGGAGCAGAGCATTGTGTCCTGGAGAGGTCATGTTGGGAGGTATGACATAGGTATGAGCACTGGGTCAGTATTTGGGTACAGCACAGGTGATGGTAATCATACAGTAAGAGGGAAGAGCAGGAGCAGAGCATTGTGTCCTCCTGGAGAGGGTCATGTTGGGAGGTATGACATAGGTATGAGCACTGGGTCAGTAATAGGGTACAGCACAGGTGATGGTAATCATACAGTAAGAGGGAAGAGCAGGAGCAGAGCATTGTGTTCTCCTGGAGAGGTCATGTTGGGAGGTATGACATAGGTATGAGCACTGGGTCAGTATTAGGGTACAGCACAGGTGATGGTAATCATACAGTAAGAGGGAAGAGCAGGAGCAGAGCAGTGTATCCTCCTGGAGAGGTCATGTTGGGAGGTATGACATAGGTATGAGCACTGGGTCAGTATTAGGATACAGCACAGGTGATGGTAATCATACAGTAAGAGGGAAGGTCAGGAGCAGAGCATTGTGTCCTCCTGGAGAGGTCATGTTGGGAGGTATGACATAGGTATGAGCACTGGGTCAGTATTAGGGTACAGCACAGGTGATGGTAATCATACAGTAAGAGGGAAGAGCAGGAGCAGAGCATTGTGTCCTCCTGGAGAGGTCATGTTGGGAGGTATGACATGGGTATGAGCACTGGGTCAGTATTAGGGTACAGCACAGGTGATGGTAATCATACAGTAAGAGGGAAGAGCAGGAGCAGAGCATTGTGTCCTCCTGGAGAGGTCATGTTGGGAGATATGACATAGGTATGAGCACTGGGTCAGTATTAGGGTACAGCACAGGTGATGGTAATCATACAGTAAGAGGGAAGAGCAGGAGCAGAGACTTGTGTCCTCCTGGAGAGGGTCATGTTGGGTGGTATGACATAGGTATGAGCACTGGGTCAGTATTAGGGTACAGCACAGGTGATGGTAATCATACAGTAATAGGGAAGAGCAGGAGCAGAGCATTGTGTCCTCCTGGAGAGGTCATGTTGGGAGCTATGACATAGGTATGAGCATTGGGTCAGTATTAGGGTACAGCACAGGTGATGGTAATCATACAGTAAGAGGGAAGAGCAGGAGCAGAGCATTGTGTCCTCCTGGAGAGGTCATGTTGGGAGGTATGACATAGGTATGAGCACTGGGTCAGTATTAGGGTACAGCACAGGTGATGGTAATCATACAGTAATAGGGAAGAGCAGGAGCAGAGCATTGTGTCCTCCTGGAGAGGTCATGTTGGGAGCTATGACATAGGTATGAGCACTGGGTCAGTATTAGGGTACAGCACAGGTGGTGGTAATCATGCAGCAAGAGGAAAGAGCAGGAACAGAGCATTGTGTCCTCCTGGAGAGGTCATGTTGGGAGGTATGACATAGGTATGAGCACTGGGTCAGTATTAGGGTACAGCACAGGTGGTGGTAATCATGCAGTAAGAGGAAAGAGCAGGAACAGAGCATTGTGTCCTCCTGGAGAGGGTCATGTTGGGGGGTATGATATAGGTATGAGCACTGGGTCAGTATTAGGGTATAGCACAGGTGATGGTAATCGTACAGTAAGAGGGAAGAGCAGGAGCAGAGCATTGTGTCCTCCTGGAGAGGGTCATGTTGGGAGGTATGGTATAGGTATGAGCACTGGGTCAGTATTAGGGTACAGCACAGGTGATGGTAATCATACAGTAAGAGGGAAGAGCAGGAGAGGAGCATTGTGTCCTCCTGGAGAGGTCATGTTGGGAGGTATGACATAGGTATGAGCATTGGGTCAGTATTAGGGTACAGCACAGGTGATGGTAATCATACAGTAAGAGGGAAGAGCAGGAGAGGAGCATTGTGTCCTCCTGGAGAGGTCATGTTGGGAGGTATGACATAGGTATGAGCATTAGGTCAGTATTAGGGTACAGCACAGGTGATGGTAATCATACAGTAAGAGGGAAGAGCAGGAGCAGAGCATTGTGTCCTCCTGGAGAGGGTCATGTTGGGAGGTATGACATAGGTATGAGCACTGGGTCAGTATTAGGGTACAGCACAGGTGATGGTAATCATACAGTAAGAGGGAAGAGCAGGAGAGGAGCATTGTGTCCTCCTGGAGAGGTCATGTTGGGAGGTATGACATAGGTATGAGCATTGGGTCAGTATTAGGGTACAGCACAGGTGATGGTAATCATACAGTAAGAGGGAAGAGCAGGAGCAGAGCATTGTGTCCTCCTGGAGAGGGTCATGTTGGGAGGTATGACATAGGTATGAGCACTGGGTCAGTATTAGGGTACAGCACAGGTGATGGTAATCATACAGTAAGAGGGAAGTGCAGGAGCAGAGCATTATTTCCTCCTGGAGAGGTCATGTTGGGAGGTATGACATAGGTATGAGCACTGGGTCAGTATTAGGGTACAGCACAGGTGATGGTAATCATACAGTAAGAGGGTAGTGCAGGAGCAGAGCATTGTGTCCTGGAGAGGTCATGTTGGGAGGTATGACATAGGTATGAGCACTGGGTCAGTATTTGGGTACAGCACAGGTGATGGTAATCATACAGTAAGAGGGAAGAGCAGGAGCAGAGCATTGTGTCCTCCTGGAGAGGGTCATGTTGGGAGGTATGACATAGGTATGAGCACTGGGTCAGTAATAGGGTACAGCACAGGTGATGGTAATCATACAGTAAGAGGGAAGAGCAGGAGCAGAGCATTGTGTTCTCCTGGAGAGGTCATGTTGGGAGGTATGACATAGGTATGAGCACTGGGTCAGTATTAGGGTACAGCACAGGTGATGGTAATCATACAGTAAGAGGGAAGAGCAGGAGCAGAACATTGTGTCCTCCTGGAGAGGTCATGTTGGTAGGTATGACATAGGTATGAGCACTGGGTCAGTATTAGGGTACAGCACAGGTGATGGTAATCATACAGTAAGAGGGAAAAGCAGGAGCAGAGCATTGTGTCCTCCTGGAGAGGGTCATGTTGGGAGGTATGACATAGGTATGAGCACTGGGTCAGTATTAGGGTACAGCACAGGTGATGGTAATCATACAGTAAGAGGGAAGAGCAGGAGCAGAGCATTGTGTCCTCCTGGAGAGGTCATGTTGGGAGGTATGACATAGGTATGAGCACTGGGTCAGTATTAGGGTACAGCACATGTGATGGTAATCATACAGTAAGAGGGAAGAGCAGGAGCAGAGCATTGTGTCCTCCTGGAGAGGTCATGTTGGGAGGTATGACATAGGTATGAGCACTGGGTCAGTATTAGGGTACAGCACAGGTGATGGTAATCATACAGTAAGAGGGAAGAGCAGGAGCAGAGCATTGTGTCCTCCTGGAGGGTCATGTTGGGAGGTATGACATAGGTTTGAGCACTGGGTCAGTATTAGGGTACAGCACAGGTGATGGTAATCATACAGTAAGAGGGAAGAGCAGGAGCAGAGCATTGTGTCCTCCTGGAGGGTCATGTTGGGAGGTATGACATAGGTATGAGCACTGAGTCAGTATTAGGATACAGCACAGGTGATGGTAATCATACAGTAAGAGGGAAGAGCAGGAGCAGAGCATTGTGTCCTCCTGGAGAGGTCATGTTGGGAGGTATGACATAGGTATGAGCACTGGGTCAGTGTTAGGGTACAGCACAGGTGATGGTAATCATACAGTAAGAGGGAAGAGCAGGAGCAGAGCATTGTGTCCTCCTGGAGAGGGTCATGTTGGGAGGTATGACATAGGTATGAGTACTGGGTCAGTATTAGTGTACAGCACAGGTGATTGTAATCATACAGTAAGAGGGAAGAGCAGGAGCAGAGCATTGTGTCCTCCTGGAGAGGTCATGTTGGGAGGTATGACATAGGTATGTGCACTGTGTCAGTAATAGGGTACAGCACAGGTGATGGTAATCATACAGTAAGAGTGAAGAGCAGGAGCAGAGCATTGTGTCCTCCTGGAGAGGTCATGTTGGGAGGTATAACATAGGTATGAGCACTGGGTCAGTATTAGGGTACAGCACAAATCACGGTAATTATACAGTAAGAGGTAAGAGCAGGAGCAGAACATTGTGTCCTCCTGGAGAGGGTTATGTTGGGAGGTATGACATAGGTATGAGCACTGGGTCAGTATTAGGGTACAGCACAGGTGATTGTAATCATACAGTAAGAGGGAAGAGCAGGAGCAGAGCATTGTGTCCTGGAGAGGTCATGTTGGGAGGTATGACATAGGTATGAGCACTGGGTCAGTATTAGGGTACAGCACAGATGATGGTAATCATACAGTAAGAGGGAAGAGCAGGAGCAGAGCATTGTGTCCTGGAGAGGTCATGTTGGGAGGTATGACATAGGTATGTGCACTGTGTCAGTAATAGGGTACAGCACAGGTGATGGTAATCATACAGTAAGAGGGAAGAGCAGGAGCAGAGCATTGTGTCCTGGAGAGGTCATGTTGGGAGGTATGACATAGGTATGTGCACTGTGTCAGTAATAGGGTACAGCACAGGTGATGGTAATCATACAGTAAGAGGGAAGTGCAGGAGCAGAGCATTGTGTCCTCCTGGAGAGGGTCATGTTGGGAGGTATGACATAGGTATGAGCACTGGGTCAGTATTAGGGTACAGCACAGGTGATGGTAATCATACAGTAAGAGGGAAGTGCAGGAGCAGAGCATTGTGTCCTCCTGGAGAGGTCATGTTGGGAGGTATGACATAGGTATGAGCACTGGGTCAGTATTAGGGTACAGCACAGGTGATGGTAATCATACAGTAAGAGGGAAGAGCAGGAGCAGAGAATTGTGTCCTCCTGGAGAGGGTCATGTTGGGAGGTATGACACAGGTATGAGCACTGGATCAGTATTAGGGTACAGCACAGGTGATGGTAATCATACAGTAAGAGGGAAGAGCAGGAGCAGAGAATTGTGTCCTCCTGGAGAGGTCATGTTGGGAGGTATGACATAGGTATGAGCACTAGGTCAGTATTAGGTTATAGCACAGGTGATGGTAATCATACAGTAAGAGGGAAGAGCAGGAGCAGAGCATTGTGTCCTCCTGGAGAGGGTCATGTTGGGAGGTATGACATAGGTATGAGCACTGGGTCAGTATTAGGGTACAGCACAGGTGATGGTAATCATACAGTAAGAGGGAAGAGCAGGAGCAGAGCATTGTGTCCTCCTGGAGAGGGTCATGTTGGGAGGTATGACATAGGTATGAGCACTGGGTCAGTATTAGGGTACAGCACAGGTGATGGTAATCATACAGTAAGAGGGAAGAGCAGGAGCAGAGCATTGTGTCCTCCTGGAGAGGTCATGTTGGGAGGTATGACATAGGTATGAGCACTGGGTCAGTATTGGGGTACTGCACAGGTGATGGCAATCATACAGTAAGATGGAAGTACAGGAGCAGCGCATTGTGTCCTCCTGGAGAGGTCATGTTGGGTGGTATGACATAGGTATGAGCACTGGGTCAGTATTAGGGTACAGCACAGGTGATGGTAATCATACAGTAAGATGGAAGTACAGGAGCAGCGCATTGTGTCCTCCTGGAGAGGTCATGTTGGGAGGTATGACATAGGTATGAGCACTGGATCAGTATTAGGGTACAGCACAGGTGATGGTAATCATACAGTAAGAGGGAAGAGCAGGAGCAGAGCATTGTGTCTTCCTGGAGAGGTCATGTTGGGAGGTATGACATAGGTATGAGCACTGGGTCAGTATTAGGGTACAGCACAGGTGATGGTAATCATACAGTAAGAGGGAAGAGCACGAGCAGAGCAATGTGTCCTCCTGGAGAGGTCATGTTGGGAGGTATGACATAGGTATGAGCACTGGGTCAGTATTAGGGTACAGCACAGGTGATGGTAATCATACAGTAAGAGGGAAGAGCAGGAGCAGAGCATTGTGTCCTCCTGGAGAGGGTCATGTTGGGAGGTATGACATGGGTATGAGCACTGAGTCAGTATTAGGGTACAGCACAGGTGATGGTAATCATACAGTAAGAGGGAAGAGCAGGAGCAGAGCATTGTGTCCTCCTGGAGAGGTCATGTTGGGAGGTATGATATAGGTATGAGCACTGGGTCAGTATTAGGGTACAGCACAGGTGATGGTAATCATACAGTAAGAGGGAAGAGCAGGAGCAGAGCATTGTGTCCTCCTGGAGAGGTCATGTTGGGAGGTATAACATAGGTATGAGCTCTGGGTCAGTATTAGTGTACAGCACAGGTGATGTTAATTATACAATAAGAGGGAAAAGCAGGAGCAGAGCATTGTGTCCTCCTGGAGAGGTCATGTTGGGAGGTATGACATAGGTAGGAGCACTGGGTCAGTATTAGGGTACAGCACAGGTGATGGTAATCATACAGTAAGAGGGAAGAGCACGAGCAGAGCAATGTGTCCTCCTGGAGAGGTCATGTTGGGAGGTATGACATAGGTATGAGCACTGGGTCAGTATTAGGGTACAGCACAGGTGATGGTAATCATACAGTAAGAGGGAAGAGCAGGAGCAGAGCATTGTGTCCTCCTGGAGAGGTCATGTTGGGAGGTATGACATAGGTATGAGCACTGGGTCAGTATTAGGGTACAGCACAGGTGATGGTAATCATACAGTAAGAGGGAAGAGCAGGAGCAGAGCATTGTGTCCTCCTGGAGAGGTCATGTAGGGAGGTATGACATAGGTATGAGCACTGGGTCAGTATTAGGGTACAGCACAGGTGATGGTAATCATACAGTAAGAGGGAAGAGCAGGAGCAGAGCATTGTGTCCTCCTGGAGAGGTCATGTTGGGAGGTATGACATGGGTATGAGCACTGGGTCAGTATTAGGGTACAGCACAGGTGATGGTAATCATACAGTAAGAGGGAAGAGCAGGAGCAGAGCATTGTGTCCTCCTGGAGAGGTCATGTTGGGAGATATGACATAGGTATGAGCACTGGGTCAGTATTAGGGTACAGCACAGGTGATGGTAATCATACAGTAAGAGGGAAGAGCAGGAGCAGAGAATTGTGTCCTCCTGGAGAGGGTCATGTTGGGTGGTATGACATAGGTATGAGCACTGGGTCAGTATTAGGGTACAGCACAGGTGATGGTAATCATACAGTAAGAGGGAAGAGCAGGAGCAGAGCATTGTGTCCTCCTGGAGAGGGTCATGTTGGGAGGTATGACATAGGTATGAGCACTGGGTCAGTATTAGGGTACAGCACAGGTGATGGTAATCATACAGTAAGAGGGAAGAGCAGGAGAGGAGCATTGTGTCCTCCTGGAGAGGTCATGTTGGGAGGTATGACATAGGTATGAGCATTGGGTCAGTATTAGGGTACAGCACAGGTGATGGTAATCATACAGTAAGAGGGAAGAGCAGGAGCAGAGCATTGTGTCCTCCTGGAGAGGGTCATGTTGGGAGGTATGACATAGGTATGAGCACTGGGTCAGTATTAGGGTACAGCACAGGTGATGGTAATCATACAGTAAGAGGGAAGTGCAGGAGCAGAGCATTATTTCCTCCTGGAGAGGTCATGTTGGGAGGTATGACATAGGTATGAGCACTGGGTCAGTATTAGGGTACAGCACAGGTGATGGTAATCATACAGTAAGAGGGTAGTGCAGGAGCAGAGCATTGTGTCCTGGAGAGGTCATGTTGGGAGGTATGACATAGGTATGAGCACTGGGTCAGTATTTGGGTACAGCACAGGTGATGGTAATCATACAGTAAGAGGGAAGAGCAGGAGCAGAGCATTGTGTCCTCCTGGAGAGGGTCATGTTGGGAGGTATGACATAGGTATGAGCACTGGGTCAGTAATAGGGTACAGCACAGGTGATGGTAATCATACAGTAAGAGGGAAGAGCAGGAGCAGAGCATTGTGTTCTCCTGGAGAGGTCATGTTGGGAGGTATGACATAGGTATGAGCACTGGGTCAGTATTAGGGTACAGCACAGGTGATGGTAATCATACAGTAAGAGGGAAGAGCAGGAGCAGAACATTGTGTCCTCCTGGAGAGGTCATGTTGGTAGGTATGACATAGGTATGAGCACTGGGTCAGTATTAGGGTACAGCACAGGTGATGGTAATCATACAGTAAGAGGGAAAAGCAGGAGCAGAGCATTGTGTCCTCCTGGAGAGGGTCATGTTGGGAGGTATGACATAGGTATGAGCACTGGGTCAGTATTAGGGTACAGCACAGGTGATGGTAATCATACAGTAAGAGGGAAGAGCAGGAGCAGAGCATTGTGTCCTCCTGGAGAGGTCATGTTGGGAGGTATGACATAGGTATGAGCACTGGGTCAGTATTAGGGTACAGCACATGTGATGGTAATCATACAGTAAGAGGGAAGAGCAGGAGCAGAGCATTGTGTCCTCCTGGAGAGGTCATGTTGGGAGGTATGACATAGGTATGAGCACTGGGTCAGTATTAGGGTACAGCACAGGTGATGGTAATCATACAGTAAGAGGGAAGAGCAGGAGCAGAGCATTGTGTCCTCCTGGAGGGTCATGTTGGGAGGTATGACATAGGTTTGAGCACTGGGTCAGTATTAGGGTACAGCACAGGTGATGGTAATCATACAGTAAGAGGGAAGAGCAGGAGCAGAGCATTGTGTCCTCCTGGAGGGTCATGTTGGGAGGTATGACATAGGTATGAGCACTGAGTCAGTATTAGGATACAGCACAGGTGATGGTAATCATACAGTAAGAGGGAAGAGCAGGAGCAGAGCATTGTGTCCTCCTGGAGAGGTCATGTTGGGAGGTATGACATAGGTATGAGCACTGGGTCAGTGTTAGGGTACAGCACAGGTGATGGTAATCATACAGTAAGAGGGAAGAGCAGGAGCAGAGCATTGTGTCCTCCTGGAGAGGGTCATGTTGGGAGGTATGACATAGGTATGAGTACTGGGTCAGTATTAGTGTACAGCACAGGTGATTGTAATCATACAGTAAGAGGGAAGAGCAGGAGCAGAGCATTGTGTCCTCCTGGAGAGGTCATGTTGGGAGGTATGACATAGGTATGAGCACTGGGTCAGTATGAGGGTACAGCACAGGTGATGGTAATCATACAGTAAGAGTGAAGAGCAGGAGCAGAGCATTGTGTCCTCCTGGAGAGGTCATGTTGGGAGGTATAACATAGGTATGAGCACTGGGTCAGTATTAGGGTACAGCACAAATCACGGTAATTATACAGTAAGAGGTAAGAGCAGGAGCAGAACATTGTGTCCTCCTGGAGAGGGTTATGTTGGGAGGTATGACATAGGTATGAGCACTGGGTCAGTATTAGGGTACAGCACAGGTGATTGTAATCATACAGTAAGAGGGAAGAGCAGGAGCAGAGCATTGTGTCCTGGAGAGGTCATGTTGGGAGGTATGACATAGGTATGAGCACTGGGTCAGTATTAGGGTACAGCACAGATGATGGTAATCATACAGTAAGAGGGAAGAGCAGGAGCAGAGCATTGTGTCCTGGAGAGGTCATGTTGGGAGGTATGACATAGGTATGTGCACTGTGTCAGTAATAGGGTACAGCACAGGTGATGGTAATCATACAGTAAGAGGGAAGAGCAGGAGCAGAGCATTGTGTCCTGGAGAGGTCATGTTGGGAGGTATGACATAGGTATGTGCACTGTGTCAGTAATAGGGTACAGCACAGGTGATGGTAATCATACAGTAAGAGGGAAGTGCAGGAGCAGAGCATTGTGTCCTCCTGGAGAGGGTCATGTTGGGAGGTATGACATAGGTATGAGCACTGGGTCAGTATTAGGGTACAGCACAGGTGATGGTAATCATACAGTAAGAGGGAAGTGCAGGAGCAGAGCATTGTGTCCTCCTGGAGAGGTCATGTTGGGAGGTATGACATAGGTATGAGCACTGGGTCAGTATTAGGGTACAGCACAGGTGATGGTAATCATACAGTAAGAGGGAAGAGCAGGAGCAGAGAATTGTGTCCTCCTGGAGAGGGTCATGTTGGGAGGTATGACACAGGTATGAGCACTGGATCAGTATTAGGGTACAGCACAGGTGATGGTAATCATACAGTAAGAGGGAAGAGCAGGAGCAGAGAATTGTGTCCTCCTGGAGAGGTCATGTTGGGAGGTATGACATAGGTATGAGCACTAGGTCAGTATTAGGTTATAGCACAGGTGATGGTAATCATACAGTAAGAGGGAAGAGCAGGAGCAGAGCATTGTGTCCTCCTGGAGAGGGTCATGTTGGGAGGTATGACATAGGTATGAGCACTGGGTCAGTATTAGGGTACAGCACAGGTGATGGTAATCATACAGTAAGAGGGAAGAGCAGGAGCAGAGCATTGTGTCCTCCTGGAGAGGGTCATGTTGGGAGGTATGACATAGGTATGAGCACTGGGTCAGTATTAGGGTACAGCACAGGTGATGGTAATCATACAGTAAGAGGGAAGAGCAGGAGCAGAGCATTGTGTCCTCCTGGAGAGGTCATGTTGGGAGGTATGACATAGGTATGAGCACTGGGTCAGTATTGGGGTACTGCACAGGTGATGGCAATCATACAGTAAGATGGAAGTACAGGAGCAGCGCATTGTGTCCTCCTGGAGAGGTCATGTTGGGTGGTATGACATAGGTATGAGCACTGGGTCAGTATTAGGGTACAGCACAGGTGATGGTAATCATACAGTAAGATGGAAGTACAGGAGCAGCGCATTGTGTCCTCCTGGAGAGGTCATGTTGGGAGGTATGACATAGGTATGAGCACTGGATCAGTATTAGGGTACAGCACAGGTGATGGTAATCATACAGTAAGAGGGAAGAGCAGGAGCAGAGCATTGTGTCTTCCTGGAGAGGTCATGTTGGGAGGTATGACATAGGTATGAGCACTGGGTCAGTATTAGGGTACAGCACAGGTGATGGTAATCATACAGTAAGAGGGAAGAGCACGAGCAGAGCAATGTGTCCTCCTGGAGAGGTCATGTTGGGAGGTATGACATAGGTATGAGCACTGGGTCAGTATTAGGGTACAGCACAGGTGATGGTAATCATACAGTAAGAGGGAAGAGCAGGAGCAGAGCATTGTGTCCTCCTGGAGAGGGTCATGTTGGGAGGTATGACATGGGTATGAGCACTGAGTCAGTATTAGGGTACAGCACAGGTGATGGTAATCATACAGTAAGAGGGAAGAGCAGGAGCAGAGCATTGTGTCCTCCTGGAGAGGTCATGTTGGGAGGTATGATATAGGTATGAGCACTGGGTCAGTATTAGGGTACAGCACAGGTGATGGTAATCATACAGTAAGAGGGAAGAGCAGGAGCAGAGCATTGTGTCCTCCTGGAGAGGTCATGTTGGGAGGTATAACATAGGTATGAGCTCTGGGTCAGTATTAGTGTACAGCACAGGTGATGTTAATTATACAATAAGAGGGAAAAGCAGGAGCAGAGCATTGTGTCCTCCTGGAGAGGTCATGTTGGGAGGTATGACATAGGTAGGAGCACTGGGTCAGTATTAGGGTACAGCACAGGTGATGGTAATCATACAGTAAGAGGGAAGAGCACGAGCAGAGCAATGTGTCCTCCTGGAGAGGTCATGTTGGGAGGTATGACATAGGTATGAGCACTGGGTCAGTATTAGGGTACAGCACAGGTGATGGTAATCATACAGTAAGAGGGAAGAGCAGGAGCAGAGCATTGTGTCCTCCTGGAGAGGTCATGTTGGGAGGTATGACATAGGTATGAGCACTGGGTCAGTATTAGGGTACAGCACAGGTGATGGTAATCATACAGTAAGAGGGAAGAGCAGGAGCAGAGCATTGTGTCCTCCTGGAGAGGTCATGTAGGGAGGTATGACATAGGTATGAGCACTGGGTCAGTATTAGGGTACAGCACAGGTGATGGTAATCATACAGTAAGAGGGAAGAGCAGGAGCAGAGCATTGTGTCCTCCTGGAGAGGTCATGTTGGGAGGTATGACATGGGTATGAGCACTGGGTCAGTATTAGGGTACAGCACAGGTGATGGTAATCATACAGTAAGAGGGAAGAGCAGGAGCAGAGCATTGTGTCCTCCTGGAGAGGTCATGTTGGGAGATATGACATAGGTATGAGCACTGGGTCAGTATTAGGGTACAGCACAGGTGATGGTAATCATACAGTAAGAGGGAAGAGCAGGAGCAGAGAATTGTGTCCTCCTGGAGAGGGTCATGTTGGGTGGTATGACATAGGTATGAGCACTGGGTCAGTATTAGGGTACAGCACAGGTGATGGTAATCATACAGTAAGAGGGAAGAGCAGGAGCAGAGCATTGTGTCCTCCTGGAGAGGTCATGTTGGGAGGTATGACATAGGTATGAGCACTGGGTCAGTATTAGAGTACAGCACAGGTGATGGTAATCATACAGTAAGAGGGAAGAGCAGGAGCAGAGCATTGTGTCCTCCTGGAGAGGTCATGTTGGGAGGTATGACATAGGTATGAGCACTGGGTCAGTATTAGGGTACAGCACAGGTGATGGTAATCATACAGTAAGAGGGGAGTGCAGGAGCAGAGCATTGTGTCCTCCTGGAGAGGTCATGTTGGGAGGTATGACATAGTGTGAGCACTGGGTCAGTATTAGGGAACAGCACAGGTGATGGTAATCATACAGTAAGAGGGAAGTGCAGGAGCAGAGCATTGTGTCCTCCTGGAGAGGTCATGTTGGGAGGTATGACATAGGTATGAGCACTGGGTCAGTATTAGGGTACAGCACAGGTGATGGTAATCATACAGTAAGAGGGAAGTGCAGGAGCAGAGCATTGTGTCCTCCTGGAGAGGTCATGTTGGGAGGTATGACATAGGTATGAGCACTGGGTCAGTATTAGGGTACAGCACAGGTGATGGTAATCATACAGTAAGAGGGAAGTGCAGGAGCAGAGCATTGTGTCCTCCTGGAGAGGTCATGTTGGGAGGTATGACATAGGTATGAGCACTGGGTCAGTATTAGGGTACAGCACAGGTGATGGTAATCATACAGTAAGAGGGAAGAGCAGGAGCAGAGCATTGTGTCCTCCTGGAGAGGTCATGTTGGGAGGTATGACATAGGTATGTGCACTGGGTCAGTATGAGGGTACAGCACAGGTGATGGTAATCATACAGTAAGAGGGAAGAGCAGGAGCAGAGCATTGTGTCCTCCTGGAGAGGTCATGTTGGGAGGTATGACATAGGTATGAGCACTGGGTCAGTATTAGGGTACAGCACAGGTGATGGTAATCATACAGTAAGAGGGAAGAGCAGGAGCAGAGCATTGTGTCCTCCTGGAGAGGTCATGTAGGGAGGTATGACATAGGTATGAGCACTGGGTCAGTATTAGGGTACAGCACAGGTGATGGTAATCATACAGTAAGAGGGAAGAGCAGGAGCAGAGCATTGTGTCCTCCTGGAGAGGTCATGTTGGGAGGTATGACATGGATATGAGCACTGGGTCAGTATTAGGGTACAGCACAGGTGATGGTAATCATACAGTAAGAGGGAAGAGCAGGAGCAGAGCATTGTGTCCTCCTGGAGAGGTCATGTTGGGAGATATGACATAGGTATGAGCACTGGGTCAGTATTAGGGTACAGCACAGGTGATGGTAATCATACAGTAAGAGGGAAGAGCAGGAGCAGAGAATTGTGTCCTCCTGGAGAGGGTCATGTTGGGTGGTATGACATAGGTATGAGCACTGGGTCAGTATTAGGGTACAGCACAGGTGATGGTAATCATACAGTAAGAGGGAAGAGCAGGAGCAGAGCATTGTGTCCTCCTGGAGAGGTCATGTTGGGAGGTATGACATAGGTATGAGCACTGGGTCAGTATTAGAGTACAGCACAGGTGATGGTAATCATACAGTAAGAGGGAAGAGCAGGAGCAGAGCATTGTGTCCTCCTGGAGAGGTCATGTTGGGAGGTATGACATAGGTATGAGCACTGGGTCAGTATTAGGGTACAGCACAGGTGATGGTAATCATACAGTAATAGGGGAGTGCAGGAGCAGAGCATTGTGTCCTCCTGGAGAGGTCATGTTGGGAGGTATGACATAGTGTGAGCACTGGGTCAGTATTAGGGAACAGCACAGGTGATGGTAATCATACAGTAAGAGGGAAGTGCAGGAGCAGAGCATTGTGTCCTCCTGGAGAGGTCATGTTGGGAGGTATGACATAGGTATGAGCACTGGGTCAGTATTAGGGTACAGCACAGGTGATGGTAATCATACAGTAAGAGGGAAGTGCAGGAGCAGAGCATTGTGTCCTCCTGGAGAGGTCATGTTGGGAGGTATGACATAGGTATGAGCACTGGGTCAGTATTAGGGTACAGCACAGGTGATGGTAATCATACAGTAAGAGGGAAGAGCAGGAGCAGAGAATTGTGTCCTCCTGGAGAGGGTCATGTTGGGTGGTATGACATAGGTATGAGCACTGGGTCAGTATTAGGGTACAGCACAGGTGATGGTAATCATACAGTAAGAGGGAAGAGCAGGAGCAGAGCATTGTGTCCTCCTGGAGAGGTCATGTTGGGAGGTATGACATAGGTATGAGCACTGGGTCAGTATTAGAGTACAGCACAGGTGATGGTAATCATACAGTAAGAGGGAAGAGCAGGAGCAGAGCATTGTGTCCTCCTGGAGAGGTCATGTTGGGAGGTATGACATAGGTATGAGCACTGGGTCAGTATTAGGGTACAGCACAGGTGATGGTAATCATACAGTAAGAGGGGAGTGCAGGAGCAGAGCATTGTGTCCTCCTGGAGAGGTCATGTTGGGAGGTATGACATAGTGTGAGCACTGGGTCAGTATTAGGGAACAGCACAGGTGATGGTAATCATACAGTAAGAGGGAAGTGCAGGAGCAGAGCATTGTGTCCTCCTGGAGAGGTCATGTTGGGAGGTATGACATAGGTATGAGCACTGGGTCAGTATTAGGGTACAGCACAGGTGATGGTAATCATACAGTAAGAGGGAAGAGCAGGAGCAGAGCATTGTGTCCTCCTGGAGAGGTCATGTTGGGAGGTATGACATAGGTATGTGCACTGGGTCAGTATGAGGGTACAGCACAGGTGATGGTAATCATACAGTAAGAGGGAAGAGCAGGAGCAGAGCATTGTGTCCTCCTGGAGAGGTCATGTTGGGAGGTATGACATAGGTATGAGCACTGGGTCAGTATTAGGGTACAGCACAGGTGATGGTAATCATACAGTAAGAGGGAAGAGCAGGAGCAGAGCATTGTGTCCTCCTGGAGAGGTCATGTAGGGAGGTATGACATAGGTATGAGCACTGGGTCAGTATTAGGGTACAGCACAGGTGATGGTAATCATACAGTAAGAGGGAAGAGCAGGAGCAGAGCATTGTGTCCTCCTGGAGAGGTCATGTTGGGAGGTATGACATGGATATGAGCACTGGGTCAGTATTAGGGTACAGCACAGGTGATGGTAATCATACAGTAAGAGGGAAGAGCAGGAGCAGAGCATTGTGTCCTCCTGGAGAGGTCATGTTGGGAGATATGACATAGGTATGAGCACTGGGTCAGTATTAGGGTACAGCACAGGTGATGGTAATCATACAGTAAGAGGGAAGAGCAGGAGCAGAGAATTGTGTCCTCCTGGAGAGGGTCATGTTGGGTGGTATGACATAGGTATGAGCACTGGGTCAGTATTAGGGTACAGCACAGGTGATGGTAATCATACAGTAAGAGGGAAGAGCAGGAGCAGAGCATTGTGTCCTCCTGGAGAGGTCATGTTGGGAGGTATGACATAGGTATGAGCACTGGGTCAGTATTAGAGTACAGCACAGGTGATGGTAATCATACAGTAAGAGGGAAGAGCAGGAGCAGAGCATTGTGTCCTCCTGGAGAGGTCATGTTGGGAGGTATGACATAGGTATGAGCACTGGGTCAGTATTAGGGTACAGCACAGGTGATGGTAATCATACAGTAATAGGGGAGTGCAGGAGCAGAGCATTGTGTCCTCCTGGAGAGGTCATGTTGGGAGGTATGACATAGTGTGAGCACTGGGTCAGTATTAGGGAACAGCACAGGTGATGGTAATCATACAGTAAGAGGGAAGTGCAGGAGCAGAGCATTGTGTCCTCCTGGAGAGGTCATGTTGGGAGGTATGACATAGGTATGAGCACTGGGTCAGTATTAGGGTACAGCACAGGTGATGGTAATCATACAGTAAGAGGGAAGTGCAGGAGCAGAGCATTGTGTCCTCCTGGAGAGGTCATGTTGGGAGGTATGACATAGGTATGAGCACTGGGTCAGTATTAGGGTACAGCACAGGTGATGGTAATCATACAGTAAGAGGGAAGAGCAGGAGCAGAGAATTGTGTCCTCCTGGAGAGGGTCATGTTGGGTGGTATGACATAGGTATGAGCACTGGGTCAGTATTAGGGTACAGCACAGGTGATGGTAATCATACAGTAAGAGGGAAGAGCAGGAGCAGAGCATTGTGTCCTCCTGGAGAGGTCATGTTGGGAGGTATGACATAGGTATGAGCACTGGGTCAGTATTAGAGTACAGCACAGGTGATGGTAATCATACAGTAAGAGGGAAGAGCAGGAGCAGAGCATTGTGTCCTCCTGGAGAGGTCATGTTGGGAGGTATGACATAGGTATGAGCACTGGGTCAGTATTAGGGTACAGCACAGGTGATGGTAATCATACAGTAAGAGGGGAGTGCAGGAGCAGAGCATTGTGTCCTCCTGGAGAGGTCATGTTGGGAGGTATGACATAGTGTGAGCACTGGGTCAGTATTAGGGAACAGCACAGGTGATGGTAATCATACAGTAAGAGGGAAGTGCAGGAGCAGAGCATTGTGTCCTCCTGGAGAGGTCATGTTGGGAGGTATGACATAGGTATGAGCACTGGGTCAGTATTAGGGTACAGCACAGGTGATGGTAATCATACAGTAAGAGGGAAGTGCAGGAGCAGAGCATTGTGTCCTCCTGGAGAGGTCATGTTGGGAGGTATGACATAGGTATGAGCACTGGGTCAGTATTAGGGTACAGCACAGGTGATGGTAATCATACAGTAAGAGGGAAGAGCAGGAGCAGAGCATTGTGTCCTCCTGGAGAGGTCATGTTGGGAGGTATGACATAGGTATGTGCACTGGGTCAGTATGAGGGTACAGCACAGGTGATGGTAATCATACAGTAAGAGGGAAGAGCAGGAGCAGAGCATTGTGTCCTCCTGGAGAGATCATGTTGGGAGGTATGACATAGGTATGAGCACTGGGTCAGTATTAGGGTACAGCACAGGTGATGGTAATCATACAGTAAGAGGGAAGAGCAGGAGCAGAGCATTGTGTCCTCCTGGAGAGGTCATGTTGGGAGGTATGACATAGGTATGAGCACTGGGTCAGTATTAGGGTACAGCACAGGTGATGGTAATCATACAGTAAGAGGGAAGAGCAGGAGCAGAGCATTGTGTCCTCCTGGAGAGGTCATGTTGGGAGGTATGACATAGGTATGAGCACTGGGTCAGTATTAGGGTACAGTACAGGTGATGGTAATCATACAGTAAGAGTGAAGTGCAGGAGCAGAGCATTGTGTCCTCCTGGAGAGGTCATGTTGGGAGGTATGACATAGGTATGAGCACTGGGTCAGTATTAGGGTACAGCACAGGTGATGGTAATCATACAGTAAGAGGGAAGAGCAGGAGCAGAGCATTGTGTCCTCCTGGAGAGGTCATGTTGGGAGGTATGACATAGGTATGAGCACTGGGTCAGTATTAGGGTACAGCACAGGTGATGGTAATCATACAGTAAGAGGGGAGTGCAGGAGCAGAGCATTGTGTCCTCCTGGAGAGGTCATGTTGGGAGGTATGACATAGTGTGAGCACTGGGTCAGTATTAGGGAACAGCACAGGTGATGGTAATCATACAGTAAGAGGGAAGTGCAGGAGCAGAGCATTGTGTCCTCCTGGAGAGGTCATGTTGGGAGGTATGACATAGGTATGAGCACTGGGTCAGTATTAGGGTACAGCACAGGTGATGGTAATCATACAGTAAGAGGGAAGTGCAGGAGCAGAGCATTGTGTCCTCCTGGAGAGGTCATGTTGGGAGGTATGACATAGGTATGAGCACTGGGTCAGTATTAGGGTACAGCACAGGTGATGGTAATCATACAGTAAGAGGGAAGAGCAGGAGCAGAGCATTGTGTCCTCCTGGAGAGGTCATGTTGGGAGGTATGACATAGGTATGTGCACTGGGTCAGTATGAGGGTACAGCACAGGTGATGGTAATCATACAGTAAGAGGGAAGAGCAGGAGCAGAGCATTGTGTCCTCCTGGAGAGATCATGTTGGGAGGTATGACATAGGTATGAGCACTGGGTCAGTATTAGGGTACAGCACAGGTGATGGTAATCATACAGTAAGAGGGAAGAGCAGGAGCAGAGCATTGTGTCCTCCTGGAGAGGTCATGTTGGGAGGTATGACATAGGTATGAGCACTGGGTCAGTATTAGGGTACAGCACAGGTGATGGTAATCATACAGTAAGAGGGAAGAGCAGGAGCAGAGCATTGTGTCCTCCTGGAGAGGTCATGTTGGGAGGTATGACATAGGTATGAGCACTGGGTCAGTATTAGGGTACAGCACAGGTGATGGTAATCATACAGTAAGAGGGAAGAGCAGGAGCAGAGCATTGTGTCCTCCTGGAGAGGTCATGTTGGGAGATATGACATAGGTATGAGCACTGGGTCAGTATTAGGGTACAGCACAGGTGATGGTAATCATACAGTAAGAGGGAAGAGCAGGAGCAGAGAATTGTGTCCTCCTGGAGAGGGTCATGTTGGGTGGTATGACATAGGTATGAGCACTGGGTCAGTATTAGGGTACAGCACAGGTGATGGTAATCATACAGTAAGAGGGAAGAGCAGGAGCAGAGCATTGTGTCCTCCTGGAGAGGTCATGTTGGGAGGTATGACATAGGTATGAGCACTGGGTCAGTATTAGGGTACAGCACAGGTGATGGTAATCATACAGTAAGAGGGAAGAGCAGGAGCAGAGCATTGTGTCCTCCTGGAGAGGTCATGTTGGGAGGTATGACATAGGTATGTGCACTGGGTCAGTATGAGGGTACAGCACAGGTGATGGTAATCATACAGTAAGAGGGAAGAGCAGGAGCAGAGCATTGTGTCCTCCTGGAGAGGTCATGTTGGGAGGTATGACATAGGTATGTGCACTGGGTCAGTATGAGGGTACAGCACAGGTGATGGTAATCATACAGTAAGAGGGAAGAGCAGGAGCAGAGCATTGTGTCCTCCTGGAGAGATCATGTTGGGAGGTATGACATAGGTATGAGCACTGGGTCAGTATTAGGGTACAGCACAGGTGATGGTAATCATACAGTAAGAGGGAAGAGCAGGAGCAGAGCATTGTGTCCTCCTGGAGAGGTCATGTTGGGAGGTATGACATAGGTATGAGCACTGGGTCAGTATTAGGGTACAGCACAGGTGATGGTAATCATACAGTAAGAGGGAAGAGCAGGAGCAGAGCATTGTGTCCTCCTGGAGAGGTCATGTTGGGAGGTATGACATAGGTATGAGCACTGGGTCAGTATTAGGGTACAGCACAGGTGATGGTAATCATACAGTAAGAGGGAAGAGCAGGAGCAGAGCATTGTGTCCTCCTGGAGAGGTCATGTTGGGAGATATGACATAGGTATGAGCACTGGGTCAGTATTAGGGTACAGCACAGGTGATGGTAATCATACAGTAAGAGGGAAGAGCAGGAGCAGAGAATTGTGTCCTCCTGGAGAGGGTCATGTTGGGTGGTATGACATAGGTATGAGCACTGGGTCAGTATTAGGGTACAGCACAGGTGATGGTAATCATACAGTAAGAGGGAAGAGCAGGAGCAGAGCATTGTGTCCTCCTGGAGAGGTCATGTTGGGAGGTATGACATAGGTATGAGCACTGGGTCAGTATTAGAGTACAGCACAGGTGATGGTAATCATACAGTAAGAGGGAAGAGCAGGAGCAGAGCATTGTGTCCTCCTGGAGAGGTCATGTTGGGAGGTATGACATAGGTATGAGCACTGGGTCAGTATTAGGGTACAGCACAGGTGATGGTAATCATACAGTAAGAGGGGAGTGCAGGAGCAGAACATTGTGTCCTCCTGGAGAGGTCATGTTGGGAGGTATGACATAGTGTGAGCACTGGGTCAGTATTAGGGAACAGCACAGGTGATGGTAATCATACAGTAAGAGGGAAGTGCAGGAGCAGAGCATTGTGTCCTCCTGGAGAGGTCATGTTGGGAGGTATGACATAGGTATGAGCACTGGGTCAGTATTAGGGTACAGCACAGGTGATGGTAATCATACAGTAAGAGGGAAGTGCAGGAGCAGAGCATTGTGTCCTCCTGGAGAGGTCATGTTGGGAGGTATGACATAGGTATGAGCACTGGGTCAGTATTAGGGTACAGCACAGGTGATGGTAATCATACAGTAAGAGGGAAGAGCAGGAGCAGAGAATTGTGTCCTCCTGGAGAGGGTCATGTTGGGTGGTATGACATAGGTATGAGCACTGGGTCAGTATTAGGGTACAGCACAGGTGATGGTAATCATACAGTAAGAGGGAAGAGCAGGAGCAGAGCATTGTGTCCTCCTGGAGAGGTCATGTTGGGAGGTATGACATAGGTATGAGCACTGGGTCAGTATTAGAGTACAGCACAGGTGATGGTAATCATACAGTAAGAGGGAAGAGCAGGAGCAGAGCATTGTGTCCTCCTGGAGAGGTCATGTTGGGAGGTATGACATAGGTATGAGCACTGGGTCAGTATTAGGGTACAGCACAGGTGATGGTAATCATACAGTAAGAGGGGAGTGCAGGAGCAGAGCATTGTGTCCTCCTGGAGAGGTCATGTTGGGAGGTATGACATAGTGTGAGCACTGGGTCAGTATTAGGGAACAGCACAGGTGATGGTAATCATACAGTAAGAGGGAAGTGCAGGAGCAGAGCATTGTGTCCTCCTGGAGAGGTCATGTTGGGAGGTATGACATAGGTATGAGCACTGGGTCAGTATTAGGGTACAGCACAGGTGATGGTAATCATACAGTAAGAGGGAAGTGCAGGAGCAGAGCATTGTGTCCTCCTGGAGAGGTCATGTTGGGAGGTATGACATAGGTATGAGCACTGGGTCAGTATTAGGGTACAGCACAGGTGATGGTAATCATACAGTAAGAGGGAAGAGCAGGAGCAGAGCATTGTGTCCTCCTGGAGAGGTCATGTTGGGAGGTATGACATAGGTATGTGCACTGGGTCAGTATGAGGGTACAGCACAGGTGATGGTAATTATACAGTAAGAGGGAAGAGCAGGAGCAGAGCATTGTGTCCTCCTGGAGAGATCATGTTGGGAGGTATGACATAGGTATGAGCACTGGGTCAGTATTAGGGTACAGCACAGGTGATGGTAATCATACAGTAAGAGGGAAGAGCAGGAGCAGAGCATTGTGTCCTCCTGGAGAGGTCATGTTGGGAGGTATGACATAGGTATGAGCACTGGGTCAGTATTAGGGTACAGCACAGGTGATGGTAATCATACAGTAAGAGAGAAGAGCAGGAGCAGAACATTGTGTCCTCCTGGAGAGGTCATGTTGGGAGGTATGACATAGGTATGAGCACTGGGTCAGTATTAGGGTACAGCACAGGAGATGGTAATCATACAGTAAGAGGGAAGAGCAGGAGCAGAGCATTGTGTCCTCCTGGAGAGGTCATGTTGGGAGGTATGACATAGGTATGAGCACTGGGTCAGTATTAGGGTACAGTACAGGTGATGGTAATCATACAGTAAGAGTGAAGTGCAGGAGCAGAGCATTGTGTCCTCCTGGAGAGGTCATGTTGGGAGGTATGACATAGGTATGAGCACTGGGTCAGTATTAGGGTACAGCACAGGTGATGGTAATCATACAGTAAGAGGGAAGAGCAGGAGCAGAGCATTGTGTCCTCCTGGAGAGGTCATGTTGGGAGGTATGACATAGGTATGAGCACTGGGTCAGTATTAGGGTACAGCACAGGTGATGGTAATCATACAGTAAGAGGGGAGTGCAGGAGCAGAGCATTGTGTCCTACTGGAGAGGTCATGTTGGGAGGTATGACATAGGTATGAGCACTGGGTCAGTATTAGGGTACAGCACAGGTGATGGTAATCATACAGTAAGAGGAAAGAGCAGGAGCAGAGCATTGTGTCCTCCTGGAGAGGGTCATGTTGGGAGGTATGACATAGGTATGAGCACTGGGTCAGTATAAGGGTTCAGCACAGGTGATGGTAATCATACAGTAAGAGGGAAGAGCAGGAGCAGAGTATTGTGTCCTCCTGGAGAGGGTCATGTTGGGAGGTATGACATAGGTATGAGCACTGGGTCAGTATTAGGGTACAGCACAGGTGATGGTAATCATACAGTAAGAGGGAAGTGCAGGAGCAGAGCATTGTGTCCTCCTGGAGAGGTCATGTTGGGAGGTATGACATAGGTATGAGCACTGGGTCAGTATTAGGGTACAGCACAGGTGACGGTAATCATACAGTAAGAGGGAATAGCAGGAGCAGAGCATTGTGTCCTCCTGGAGGGGTCATGTTGGGAGGTATGAGAATATCTAAGGTTATATTGACACATTGTCTCACTGACATCATCAGCTTTAATATCTACAAAGTAACCCCGTCACAGTTCTATATTTTGTACTATGTCCATCCCACCCATTTTCATTTATTCCCAAATGACTTGATCTTGTAGAACTGAGACTCTTGTTCCTCAGCGAAGGTCAGAATTTCCCCAATGTCATGCGTAGATGTGTACTCACAGGTGGCGCTGAGGACGACGGTGGAAATGAACAGGATGACGGCAATCAGGGTGGGGACGAGGAACAGATACCATCTTGTACCTGGGGAAGTGCAAACACCAGTTACTGTCACGTAGTGGATGTGACTCTTCCCTGTCACACACAACACAAGCTGCTGGTCACGGTTATGTCATGTACATACGTTACTACGTGGGAGATGTATGTGCGCTGTATCACATAGGAATCCGCTATACTCAGTAAATGCCGGAATGCTGAAACAAAGGCTTCCTGAATGTATTACACATATTACCAGGGAGGCGGAGGCGGGGTAATGTCCAGGAAGGGCGCATCCGTGCAAATACGGCCCATGCAGGCCAGCGTGTGGCTGTATATACTTCTGTTAGCATGCGTATATTTGCCTCTGGTATAGGGAAGGTGCATGCATGCTGATGGTGCCAGGCGCATGTTGCCGCTGCAGAGGGGAATGTACATTGGGGGTCATTCAGAGTTGATCGTTCGCTGCCGATTTTCGCAGTGCAGCGATCAGGTGAAAAAAACATAATTTCTGCGCATGCGTATGGGCCTCAATGCGCACACGCGACTTGCGGGTACAAAGCTCTCTGTGATTGTGATCAGGTTCTAGCGAAGTTTTCAGTCGCATTGACGGCTGCAAGAAGATTGACAGGAAGGGGGCGTTACTGGGTGTCATCTGACCAGTTTCAGGGAGTGTTTGCAAAAACGCAGGAGAGTCTGAATAAATGCAGGCGTGTCTGGGCGTTCCGGACACGAATAGGCTGAAGTGATCGCAAGCGCTGAGTAGGTTCAGAGCTACTCAGAGAGTCGGACTGCAGAAACTGATTTTGCAGAGCGCGGCTGCACATGCGTTCGCACTTCTGCTAAGCTAAAATACACTCCGCAGTGGGTGGCGGCATAACGTTTGCACGGCTGCTAAATGTGCTAGCGAGCGATCAACTTGGAATGACCACCCTTGTACAGAGTGTTGTGACAATACAAAGGATGATTATTCCAGATCTCCGGGGTGATAAACTACAACTTTCCCTAATGAACACTGAAACTGATGACAATTATACTGATATTATTGGCGAGGTGCTAGGCGTGAATTGTGCTGATTTATGGTCAGTGTTCCCACATGTGACGGGGATGTATACCTCTTACTCCTTCCACAGACGGTTTCAGGTCTTTGTACATCAGTTCCTGTTTCTGGTTATGCTATGAGTGAGCGGACGATGATTTGCTGTATGTGGTTGTTACTGACTCTGGCATAATGCACATGGGGGTTTATTTACTAAGGTCCCGATTTTGTCCAAGTTTTTTTTTATTTTTCAAAGTGTCAACATGGGAATTGACTATGCACAAATCTCGGCAGTGTTGGGGCTATTTGTAATTTTTTCACGGCAGAGGTCAGAAAAACGAATGAATAGACCATCGGTCAAACGCAGCTATTTGTTCAAACAACATAGTCATTTACTAAGAATTTGTATTCTCAATCACTGCCGACAATAGCCAAACACTGCCGACAATAGCCAAACACTGCCGACAATAGCCAAACACTGCCGACAATAGCCAAACACTGCTGGTAAGCATTAACTTCGAAAAAAAAAAACCAGCAAAAAAAATAGACCTGCTTTTTCCTGGCGTGCTTGGTAGTCATGCACGGATCAGTGAGATCCGTGCATGCTTATCTGTGGGAATGGGTCTGTTTTCCTTGAAAATAGAAAAAAAAAATTGTGTGGGGTCCCCCCTCATAAGAAAAACCAGCTTTGTGCTCTTTGAGCCAACCCTGGTTGTAAAAATACAGAGGAAAAAAGCGTAGGGTCCCCCCATATTTATACAACTAGCACCGGGCTCTGCGTCTGGTCCTGGTTCAAAAAGTACGGGGGACAAAAGACGTAGGGGTCCCCCGTATTTTTTAAACCAGCACCGGGCTCCACTAGCCATGGAGATAATGCCACAGCCGGGGGACACTTTTATATAGGTCCCTGTGGCCATGGCATTACACCCCCAACTAGTCACCCCTGGCCGGGTACCCTGGAGGAGTGGTGACCCCTTAAATCAAGGGTTCCCCCCCTCTAGGCACCCAAGGGCCAGGGGCGAAGCCCGAGGCTTTCCCCCCCATCCCTGGACGGTGGATGGGGGGCTGATAGCCTTTGTGTAAAAACTTGTAGTTCTTGTCATAGAACTACAAGTCCTAGCAAGCCTCCCCCACAAGCTGGTACTTGGATAACCACAAGTACCAGCATGCGGGGAAATAACAGGCCCACTGGTACCTGTAGTTCTACAACAACAAAAATACCCAAAGAAAAAAACAGCGAACACACCGTGAAAGTAAAGCTTTAATTAACATACATGCACACTTACACACTCACATACTTACCTAGTGGCCCACGGAGATCCTCAGTCCCTTTGTCCAGTACAATTCACGGTGGACCTGTCAAAAAATGCCCAAAATACTAACCTAGTATACTGTCACTGGAGATCCCGCAAGCCAATCAGGGAGTGCCACGTTATGGCGCTCTCCTGATGGGCTGTGTGCTCCTGGCCTGGTTCTCCAAGTATTAGCTTGCGAGGGAGGCTTGCTGGGACTTGTAGTTATACGACATAAAACAATGGGGGTCATTCCGACCTGATCGCTCGCTGCAGTTTATAGCAGCGCTGCGATCGGGTCGGAACTGCACATGTGCTGGTGCCACAGTGCGCCAGCGCATGGCAGGCGTTGTTGCCCAGCGATTGCCTCTGAGGGGGCGCGGTCCGGCCAACACAGGCGTGGCCGGACCGTTGGGGGGGCGGGCCGCGGTGGCTGAGTAATGTCACACGCAGCCACTGCGTGCCGGGGAGCGACGAGTAGCTGGTCGGGAGCTACTCTTGAAGTGCGAAGGTATCACCGCTGTGCAATGCCTTTGCACTTCTGTGGGGGGGCCGGCACTGACATGCGGGGCAGATTAGCCTTGTGCTGGGCGTCCCCCCACATGTCAGTGTAATGATTGTAGCTGTGCTAAATTTAGCACAGCTACGATCATCTCGGAATGAGGGCCAATACTCTATCAGCCTCTCATCCACCGCCCAGGGATGGGGGGGACAGCATCGGGCTTCACCCCTGGCCCTTGGGTGGCTGGAGGGGGGGACCCCTTGATTTAAGGGGACCCCACTCCACCAGGGGACCCCGGCCAGGGGTGACTAGTTGGGGGGGTAATGCCATGGCTGCAGGGACCTATATAAAAGTGTCCCCCGGCTGTGGCATTATCTCTCTGGCTAGTGGAGCCCGGTGCTGGTTTAAAAAATACGGGGGACCCCTATATCTTTTGTCCCCCATATTTTTTGAACCAGGACCGGATACAGAGCCCGGTGCTGTTTGTTTAAATATGGGGGGACCCTACGCTCCCCCCCCCCGTATTTTTACAACCAGGGCCGGCTCAAAGAGCCCGAGGCTGGTTATACACAAGAGGGGGTCCCCACGCAAATTTTTAAAAAACATTTCACTCTTTAAACACTACTCATAATGTACACAATGAAGCTCTGCACTGATCCGGCTGGGCTTCCTTGTGTTTTGTCAGGCAGTGTTTTACTCATCACTCACGTAAAACATCGACATCGGAAAACACGAAAAACAAAAACACAGCACCTTAGTAAATTTCCGAAAATCGATTCAAAAAGTTGCAGTAAATTACGTCTGATAAAAATCGAAATTAAACTCCCAGCAAATCGGCACAAACACAATTTTTTGTAAATATACCCCCTGTCCTGTCATACTGTATACGTAACCTCCAGTGAGGACTGCACCCTCCACAATGGTCAGCAATACTTGGGGCCACAAACAACAATATGTCAGCAATGCAGTCTGCGCAGGTCCTACCCACCATTACTCTACTGACAATGACGTATAGTGTGATACCCATCTCCTAGTGAGAGCATTTACTGTTTATCTGTAAATACTGCCTTTACATACATTTAATGGAGCCAGAGCATCATTGGTGAGAGTGGGACTAGAACACCAGAGCTAGTGCGTTGTGAATGGGAGCTCTCGCCTGCACGCTGGCTACACAGATGTGACTAGTGTGACAGTAGGGGTCACATGCGGCTCCAGGGAGAGGCTGGCTCATCCTGGCTAGTGTGA
The DNA here is from genome assembly GCF_028390025.1 of Pseudophryne corroboree. Classification (NCBI taxonomy): domain Eukaryota; kingdom Metazoa; phylum Chordata; class Amphibia; order Anura; family Myobatrachidae; genus Pseudophryne; species Pseudophryne corroboree. The sequence goes on from NC_086444.1 coordinate 6,237,089, forward strand.
CAGTTGGAGGTCACATGTGGCTCCAGGGAGAGGCTGGCTCATGCTGGCTGGTGTGACAGTTGGAGGTAACATGCGGCTCCAGGGAGAGGCTGGCTCATGCTGGCTGGTGTGACAGTTGGAGGTAACATGCAGCTCCAGGGAGAGGCTTTTTCATCCTGGCTAGTGTGACAGTTGGAGGTCACATGCGGCTCCAGGGAGAGGCTGGCTCATGCTGGCTGGTGTGACAGTTGGAGGTCACATGCGGCTCCAGGGAGAGGAAGGCTTATGCTGACTGGTGTGACAGTTGGAGGTAACATTCAGCTCCAGGGAGAGGCTGGTTCATCCTGGCTAGTGTGACAGGTGGAGGTCACATGTGGCTCCAGGGAGAGGCTGGCTCATGTTGGCTGGTGTGACAGTTGGAGGTCACATGCGGCTCCATGGAGAGGCAGTGGACACGTGGTCTGTGGAGTGGTGTAAAGCACACTGACACTGGACTGTGGAGCAGTGGACACGTGTTCTGTGGAGCGGTGTAAAGCACACTGACACTGGACTGTGGAGCAGTGGACACGTATTCTGTGGAGTGGTGTAAATCACACCGACACTGGACTGTGGAGCAGTGGACACGTGTTCTGTGGAGTGGTGTATAGCACACAGACACTGGACTGTGGAGCAGTGGGCACATGTTCTGTGGATTGGTGTAAAGCACACCGACACTGGACTGTGGAGCAGTGGGCACGTGTTCTGTGGAGCGGTGTAAAGCCCACTGACACTGGACTGTGGAGCAGTGGACACATGTTCTGTGGATTGGTGTAAAGCACACCGACACTGAACTGTGGAGCACTGGACACGTGTTCTGTGGATTGGTGTAAAGCCCACCGACACTGGACTGTGGAGCAGTGGACACGTGTTCTGTGGAGTGATGTAAAGCACACCGACACTGGACTGTGGAGCTCTGGACACATGTTCTGTGTATTGGTGTAAAGCCCACCGACACTGGACTGTGGAGCAGTAGATACGTGTTCTGTGGAGTGATGTAAAGCACACCGACACTGGACTGTGGAGCAGTGGGCACATGTTCTGTGGATTGGTGTAAAGCACACTGACACTGGACTGTAGAGCAGTGGACACGTGTTCTGTGGAGTGGTGTAAAGCACACCGACACTGGACTGTGGAGCAGTGGACACGTGTTCTGTGGAGCGGTGTAAAGCACACAGACACTGGACTGTAGAGCAGTGGTCACGTGTTCTGTGGAGTGGTGTAAAGCACACCGACACTGGACTGTGGAGCAGTGGACACGTGTTCTGTGGAGTAGTGTAAAGCACACCGACACTGGACTGTGGAGCAGTGGACACGTGTTCTGTGGAGTGGTGTAAAGCACACAGACACTGGACTGTGGAGCAGTGGACACGTGTTCTGTGGAGTGGTGTAAAGCACACCGACACTGGACTGTGGAGCAGTGGACACGTGTTCTGTGGAGTGGTGTAAAGCACACAGACACTGGACTGTGGAGCAGTGGACACGTGTTCTGTGGAGTGGTGTAAAGCACACCGACACTGGACTGTGGAGCAGTGGATGCGTGTTCTGTGGAGTGGTGTAAAGCACACCGACACTGGACTGTGGAGCAGTGGACACGTGTTCTGTGGAGTGGTGTAAAGCACACAGACACTGGACTGTGGAGCAGTGGACACGTGTTCTGTGGAGTGGTGTAAAGCACACCGACACTGGACTGTGGAGCAGTGGACACGTGTTCTGTGGAGTGGTGTAAAGCACACCGACACTGGACTGTGGAGCAGTGGGCACATGTTCTGTGGATTGGTGTAAAGCACACCGACACTGGACTGTAGAGCAGTGGACACGTGTTCTGTGGAGTGGTGTAAAGCACACCGACACTGGACTGTGGAGCAGTGGACACGTGTTCTGTGGAGTGGTGTAAAGCACACCGACACTGGACTGTGGAACAGTGGACACGTGTTCTGTGGAGCGGTGTAAAGCACACCGACACTGGACTGTGGAACAGTGGACACGTGTTCTGTGGAGTGGTGTAAAGCACACAGACACTGGACTGTGGAGCAGTGGACACGTGGTCTGTGGAGCGGTGTAAAGCACACAGACACTGGACTGTGGAGCAGTGGACACGTGTTCTGTGGAGTGGTGTAAAGCACACAGACACTGGACTGTCGAACAGTGGACACGTGTTCTGTGGAGTGATGAATCATGTGTCTCTGTTTGGCAGTCAGATGGACTAGTCTGGGTTTGGCGGATGCCGGGAGAACGTTACCGGCATCAGGGGTTAAAGTGAGCCGGAACGGGCCGGAACTGCGTTCCGTCAGTTCCACCAGGAGACGGAACGCAGTTCCGCCTCCCCCGGCTCACCTAACCCGATGTCCCGGGCCGCGCTGCAGGGAGATGCCGGGCGCCCGCTGAGATCGCGTTACCAGCGGGCGCCCATCTCCCTCTCCGCAGCGGCAGCCGGAGGCAGGAGCTCAGCACTGAGCTCCTGCTTCCGGCTCTGTCAGTGCGCGCTATGGGAGAGACGTCATGACGTCTCTCCCATAGCGCCGAGGAGCGGGCGGCGAGAGAGGACTGCGGCGGGAGCGGGGCTTGGTAAGTATAGTGCTCCCCCCCCCCTCCCTCCCTCCCTCCTGTATGTGTACCACAGGCGTTTCTACTGGGGGCCTTTACTACTGGGGCAAACAACAGAGGGGCAAACTACTGGGGGGCTCTAGTACTGGGGGCAAACTACTGGGGGGCTTTACTGCTGGGGCAAACTACAAGGGGCAAACTACTGGGGGCATTACTACAAGGGGGCAAGCTACTGGGGGGCTCTAGTACTGGGGGAAAACTACTGGGGGCCTTTACTACTGGGGCAAACTACTGGGGGGCTCTAGTACTGGGGGCAAACTACTGGGGGCCTTTACTACTGGGGCAAACTACAGAGGGGCAAACTACTGGGGGGCTCTAGTACTGGGGGCAAACTACTGGGGGGCTTTACTGCTGGGGCAAACTACTGGGGGCATTACTACAAGGGGGCAAGCTACAAAGGGGCAAACTACTGGCAGCATTACTACTGGGGGCTAAACTACAAGGGGGCATAATTACAGGAGCTAAACTACTGGGGGTATAACTAAAAGGTGGCAAACTACTGGGGACATTACTAACTTTGGCAAACTACATGGGGGCTAAACTACAGGGGCTAAACAACTGGGGGCACAACTGCAGGGGGCATTACCACTGGGGGCTAAACTACATGGGGCAAACTACATGAGGGCAAAACTACTGGGGGCATTACCACTCAGAGGCTAAACTAAAGGGGGGGGGAGTAAATTGCTGGGGTCATAACTGCAGTGGCATTACCAGTATGGGCATGACTACTGGGGCTAAACGACTAGGGGCAATACTACACAGGGGCATTACCATTAACGGCATTACTGATGGGGTGCACAGCTAATGAGGGCATTGTAAAGGGGGCACTTCATAAGGGGCACTACTGTTGGGGGCATTGCATAAGGGGCACTACTACTGTGGGCATTGTATAAGGGATGCTACTGCTGGGGGCATTACTGTATGGGCCGACAAAGAAGCTGCGTTCCTGGTCCGCCCTCCGTCGCTCCGCCCCTACCATCTCCGCCGCACTGGAAGCCCAGGTTCCAGACTCCCAGCTGCAGCGGATCTGGGACCAGGCCGGCTTTATTATTCCTGCCGCTGCATCGAGCTTCTGTGACCGCGGCACTACTAGTTCAAATCTGTCGCTGATTGACTGCCGGTCCGCAGCAGTTTTGAAATATTAGCGCGTGGTCACGCTCCATGCGGCGGCAGGGATAATAAAGCCAGCCTGGTTCCAGATCCACTGCAGCCGCCCTCAGCCTCTTCTGCCGCCCCGCCCACGGACCTCTGCGCACCCACAGCCTCCTCCTCCGCACTATCTCCGAGGCCCACAACCTCCTCCACGTCACGCCTACCACAGCCTACTCATCCACAGCACCGCAGACCACCGCCGCTGCTAAACAGGTAATCTAACCTGCTGCCTTTCTCTCTCCCTAGTCCCTACTGTATTCCCCTGCTGTCACTTTCCATATCCCTGCTGTCACTTTCCATGTCCCTGCTGTCACTTTCCCTGTCACTCTATAATGTGAATTTCGGCTCATTCTCTGTGCTATAATGTGAATTTTGGCTCATTCTGTGTGCTATAATGTGAATTTCGGCTCATACCGTGTGGTGTAATGTGAATTTCGGCTCATACTGTGTGGTATAATGTGAATTTCGGCTCATACTGTGTGGTTTAATGTGAATTTCGGCTCATACTGTGTGGTGTAATGTGAATTTCGGCTCATACTGTGTGGTGTAATGTGAATTTCGGCTCATACTGTGTGCTATAATGTGAATTTCGGCTCATACTGTGTGGTGTAATGTGAATTTCGGCTCATACCGTGTGGTGTAATATGAACTGATAGCTATAATGTGAAAGGGGTCCTACTATTGTGGTGCATAATGTGTATAAGGGGTATATGGTGTGGTAAACTACACTGAAGGACATGCCCCCTTTTGCGTGGCCACGCCCCCTTGCCAGGAGTGCGCACGCCTTCGGCGCGCACATAATTGCACCCTTCACTTTTCCATACCCCCACTTCAAAATTTTCACTTGAGTACTACTACTGTGGGCATTATTACTATTGTGTGACCACGCCCCTTTCTTTTTGAGACCACACCCCCTTTTTGCTGCGCGCGCCGTAGGCGCGCGCAATACCTTTATTACATGGGCGCCGTGGGGAGGGGGGTGAGTTCCACCACCTCTCTAGGACCACTTTAAGCACTGACCGGCATGACTGCAGTGTGCCAGCTGTGAGGTTTGGTGGAGTAGAGATAATACACCAACCTCTTGTGGAAATCCCTCTGAGAAGAGTGGAAACTATTATAGCTGTATAAAGGGGACCAGCTTTATATTACAGTATATGTATTTGATTACAATGTGATCACAGTCCCTGTAGGTGTAATGGTCAGGCGTCCATGTAGTGTATATATGTATATCTCCTTTCTAGTTAGTTAAGTTGAATACTTGCCTACACTACGCTTGTGAAAACCTGTGCTCCCAGCCACCTGGAAGACTGGGCAAGTCTCCCGGGGCCAGCGGCCACCCTCCCATAGCAGCCCATTTACAAACGCGAGTGGGTGGTGTGACCCCGAGAGGAAGTGATTAATATCTGCATTGTATAATGTGTGGTCACAGTGATGCAAACATGCCGACACACCACTGCACCGCCTCCTATGCGTCACCATGGCCCTAAACTCCCCCCTACCCCCCTGAGCTGCGTCACGCCCCCTGCGTCTCTACTGATGCCTTAAGAAGCAAAGTCCATGATTCTCAATCACTCTCCAATGTGATTTATGTGATGTCACTGTGGGTGGGGCTATAACATGTAATGGGATTGATGTCACTGTGGGTGGGGCTATAACATGTAGCGGGATTGATGTCACTGTGGGTGGGGCTGTAACTTGTACAGGACTGATTTTATTGATAGATTTATGATAAAGTAGGTGACAGTTGTGCCTCATACCTCATTTACTCACGATGCCACGTTGACAAGCTCATACCTTTGCACTGTAATAACATTTCCATCCATCCAGCAACATGTCTCCTTTCCTTGGCTGTAGCAGGATGTGCCTCCTCCGCTGGCTTCTGTGGTTTCCTGACAACTGAGTATGAGATTGTAGTGTCCTCACTCTGCGGAGACACTGATACCACAGCACACGGGTCACTCACCTTCCTGTGCGCATACATAACATGATGTAGGTCAGTTGTGTAAGATATATATATATATGTGCACCGGAAATTTTTCGGGTTTTGCCATGTGTTTTGGTTTTGGAATCGGTTCCGCGGCCGTGTTTTGGATTCGGACGCGTTTTGGCAAAACCTCCCTGAAATTTTTTTGTTGGATTCGGGTGTGTTTTGGATTCAGGTGTTTTTTTACAAAAACCCCTCAAAAACAGCTTAAATCATAGAATTTGGGGGTCATTTTGATCCCATAGTATTATTAACCTCAATAACCATAATTTCCACTCATTTTCAGTCTATTCTGAACACCTCACACCTCACAATATTATTTTTAGTCCTAAAATTTGCACTGAGGTCGCTGGATGGCTAAGCTAAGCGACCCAAGTGGCCGACACAAACACCTGGCCCATCTAGGAGTAGCACTGCAGTGTCAGGCAGGATGGCACTTCAAAAAAATAGTCCCCAAACAGCACATGATGCAAAGAAAAATGAAATAAAAAAGAGGTGCAAAATGGAATTGTACTTGGGCCCTCCCACCCACCCTCCTGTTGTATAAACAGGACATGCACACTTTAACAAACCCATCATTTGTGAGGGTCTGCCACACGACTGTGACTGAAATGACGGGTTGGTTTGGACCCCCACCAAAAAAGAAGCAATTAATCTCTCCTTGCACAAACTGGCTCTACGGAGGCAAGATGTCCACCTCATCATCATCCTCCGATTCCTCACTCCTTTCACTGTGTACATCCCCCTCCTCACAGATTATTAATTCGTCCCCACTGGAATCCACCATCTCAGATCCCTGTGTACTTTCTGGAGGCAATTGCTGCTGGTCAATGTCTCCACGGAGGAATTGATTATAATTCATTTTAATGAACATCATCTTCACATTTTCTGGAAGTAACCTCGTACGCCGATTGTTGACAAGTTGAGCGGCGGCACTAAACACTCTTTCGGAGTACACACTGGAGGGAGGGCAACTTAGGTAGAATAAAGCCAGTTTGTGCAAGGGCCTCCAAATTGCCTCTTTTTCCTGCCAGTATAAGTACGGACTGTCTGACGTGCCTACTTGGATGCGGTCACTCATATAATCCTCCACCATTCTTTCAATGGTGACAGAATCATATGCAGTGACAGTAGACGACATGTCAGTAATCGTTGCCAGGTCCTTCAGTCCGGACCAGATGTCAGCATCAGACTGCCCTGCATCACCGCCAGCGAGTGGGCTCGGAATTCTTAGCCTATTCCTCGCACCCCCAGTTGCGGGAGAATGTGAAGGAGGAGCTGTTGACGGGTCACGTTCCGCTTGACTTGACAATTTTTTCACCAGCAGGTCTTTGAACCTCTGCAGACTTGTGTCTGCCGGAAAGAGAGATACAACGTAGGTTTTAAATCTAGGATCGAGCACGGTGGCCAAATTGTAGTGCTCTGATTTCAACAGATTGACCACACGTGAATCCTGGTTAAGCGAATTAAGGGCTCCATCCACAAGTCCCACATGCCTAGCGGAATCGCTCTGTTTTAGCTCCTCCTTCAATGTCTCCAGCTTCTTCTGCAAAGGCCTGATGAGGGGAATGACCTGACTCAGGCTGGCAGTGTCTGAACTGACTTCACGTGTGGCAAGTTCAAAGGGTTGGAGAACCTAGCACAATGTTGAAATCATTCTCCAATGCGCTTGAGTCAGGTGCATTCCACCTCCTTGCCTATATCGTGGGCAGATGTATAGGCTTGAATGGCCTTTTGCTGCTCCTCCATCCTCTGAAGCATATAGAGGGTTGAATTCCACCTCGTTACCACCTCTTGTTTCAGATAATGGCAGGGCAGGTTCAGGACTGTTTGCTGGTGCTCCAGTCTTCGGCACGCGGTGGCTGAATGCCGAAAGTGGCCCGCAATTCTTTGGGCCCCGACAGCATCTCTTGCACGCCCCTGTCGTTTTTTAAATAATTCTGCACCACCAAATTCAATGTATGTGCAAAACATGGAACGTGCTGGAATTTGCCCAGATGTAATGCACGCACAATATTGGTGGCGTTGTCCGATGTCACAAATCCCCAGGAGAGTCCAATTGGGGTAAACCATTCTGCGAGGATGTTCCTCAGTTTCCGTAAGAGGTTGTCAGCTGTGTGCCTCTTATGGAAAGCGGTGATACAAAGCGTAGCCTGCCTAGGAACGAGTTTGCGTTTGCGAGATGCTGCTACTGGTGCCGCCGCTGCAGGCAATACATCTACCCAGTGGGCTGTCACAGTCATATAGTCCTGAGTCTGCCCTGCTCCACTTGTCCACATGTCCGTGGTTAAGTGGACATTGGGTACAACTGCATTTTTTAGGACACTGGTGACTCTTTTTCTGACGTCTGTGTAAATTTTCGGTATCGCCTGCCTAGAGAAATGGAACCTAGATGGTATTTGGTACCGACGACACAGTACCTCAAACAAGTCTCTAGTTGCCTGTGAATTAACGGTGGATACCGGAAACACGTTTCTCACCGCCCAGGCTGACAAGACCTGAGTTATCCGCTTTACAGCAGGATGACTGCTGTGATATTGCATCTTCCTCGCAAAGGACTGTTTGACATGGCCTGCAGGACTATTGGCATTCCTGGGGAAGGAGGAAATTGACACTGAGGGAGTTGGTGGGGTGGTTTGCAGAAGCTTGGTTACAAGAGGAAGGGATTTAGTGGTCAGTGGACTACTTCCGCTGTCATCCAAAGTTTTTGAACTTGTCACTGACTTATTATGAATGCGCTGCAGGTGACGTATAAGGGAGGATGTTCCGAGGTGGTTAACGTCCTTACCCCTAGTTATTACAGCTTGACAAAGGCAACACACGGCTTGACACCTGTTGTCCGCATTTGTGTTGAAATAATTCCACACCGAAGAGGTGATTTTTTTGTATTTTGACCAGGCATGTCAATGGCCATATTCGTCTCACGGACAACATGTGTCTCCCCGGGTGCCTGACTTAAACAAACCACCTCACCATCAGAATCCTCCTTGTCAATTTCCTCCCCAGCGCCAGCAACACCCATATCCTCCTCATCCTGGTGTACTTCAACAGTGACATCTTCAATCTGACTATCAGGAACTGGACAGCGGGTGCTCCTTCCAGCACTTGCAGGGTCGTGCAAATGGTGGAAGGCGCAAGCTCTTCCCGTCCAGTGTTGGGAAGGTCAGGCATCGCAACCGACACAATTGGACTCTCCATGTGTTATGAACACCAGTGCCTGCAGGAATGTACTGATGTTTGAACTGTTATGCAAAACAAATGGACTCACAGACAGACTGGGGAATATGACATAACGTACACAGAAGGTGATAGGGTAACAAAATACACACAAAGTGAACAGAGAAGCCCAGAGGCTAAGGAACTGGGTATCTCCCTTGTATTAGAACTGCTCAGATGGGAAAAGCAAGATGTTGTGTTTTAATACGTAGAGAACCCGAAATGCTGTTGCTAAGGGCAACAGCAAAACCCTAAAGGGTTACCAACGGGTGTGGCAGTAAACTCCTTGGTCAGAGATGGAATGATAGACACAAGGAGAGTCTCCACAATCCTAATTCTCACTTGCAGTGCACAGGTTCAGCTTACTGCCACTAAACTGACCCCTGACACTGTCAAAGTCAGAAAAATATCACTATGCACACTGCCATATTTGCACCTCATACATGTCCGCTCTGCGCATGCGTACACTCTCCCGTGCGTGCGCATACTCGCAGTCGCGTGCACCCGCAGGCGCACGATATGCGGATTTACGGTAGAGTTTATGTGTTCGTAGCGGGCGACTCAAACGTTACATATTTTCACTATATAATGTATTTTGTAGATCATGGTCCCTTTGATAGAATCTGAAAGTTTAGTTAATATAGCATGTTCCTGAACAAAGGGATCCCTCTTTGTATGATACGAAGTGTCCAACACGGGTTATACAGTGGTGTTTAGTATCCATCGGAAGAGTATTTAATTAGCAATATTCCGGTGTTGGTTTGGAGCAGATTAATCGCTCATGCGAATAGTTATGGACATAAGAAGTTTATGTCCATTTACTATTATTTGCACTTACTTAGCCATGCGGCGGGAAACCTAGTTTCCCACCCACCTGACCAGTTGGATGTAGCCACAGCCCACCTGTATGAATCAACCTATGACCTTTTGTTATAATGCGAAGACGAATTCCTGTGTCCAATGAACAATGAGATTGTAGGGACCATTGAATTGTATTGTGTGTGGGGCATAAATAGACAAGCCGATGATATCCAGCTCACTCTCTTCAACGATTCTCATCACTGATAATCGGGAGCTGGATATCCAGGAGGCGCATGCGATCGTTCCCTTTGTGCGTAAGTTTTCTCCGCAATCATATTGTCTTTATTGTTATTGTGAGCCATATCTCTCTCTCCCCCCTCTCCTCTTTCTCTCTCGTTTCTCGTAAAGTGTTATTGTACTGTTATTGTATTTTAAGTGTAGTTATCTGGTTAGGTAGTCTATGTTATATTGGTAGTGTATGACTTGTATTAATCTTTTGCAAATAGAACATTCACATAAGGTGTTAGAACCTCAGCAGGGTGTCTGTGTCTCTCTAGCTGGTACAAAGGGTTTCTGAATTCTAAATCGCTCTAACAGCATTTACATTAACAAGGTTAAGCAGCGTTATATCGCTGCAGTATTTCAGCAGCAAGGTTTTACAATACAAACTCAATCATAGTGTGTTGCACAGTGTAAGCATAATCTGTGTTTAAAGTTTATAAAGGTTACTGTCTGTGTGTATGCTCACTGTGGGTATTCCGTACACCCAGCACAGCGTGTGTACTTTATTTGCGTACCACGTGCGAGGTCTTCATACGCAAATAGCGCAAGGAGTGCGTAGCATGTGCACATGGTTTAGCAGCCATTACGGCTACACGGTATTAATATATAGCTAATGTTAAAAGGTAGTTATTTGACTCTATCAAGTGGGAGCAAGTCCGGTCCATCTCATATCCGCAGTCAGGCGAAGAAGGCGCAGACTTTTATCGATCAGCAAAGGGAGGAACAGGTAGTATCTTGGAGTGCTGATCAGATGAGAGTCTGCGTCTGATTCTTTTGGTCTGTAGGGATGCTGGTGGAATCCGAAGAAGGTAGGAACATTGAGCTATTGTCTTTGTAAATCTGGTTTTTATTTTGATTTGGTGCCAACTGCACACGCAGATTGGATGGTTTGTCTGTTTAAATAGGTTTAAAATTATTTTTAATCGCTCTGCATAGCGTGATAACTAAAAGGGGCTGGCATGATGATTTTTCTTTGTGACAAAAGGTCTGTCCCCCATTTTGTGTAAACCTCATGGATGGGGGAGGAGCAGCGGCCATTTTGGGAAGGTCAAATTTTTTTTTTTGAACGGCTGATTTTCAGTTGACTCAGGAAATAATCAGCCATCCACTGTCAAAAAGAAATCATCATTTAATGAGTTTTTTTAATGCATTTGTTTAGTCCATATCATAGTCAATCATAAGTAGTTCAGATAGAGTTTAATAACAGTTAATAATACATTAAATATTTGATTTAAGAAATACACAAGTAGTTTTTTTTTTTGGTAACTGTCTCTCTTCAAGAACCTGTTTTAACGCTGCTATTTGTAGGATGGCCATTGAAATGCAAATGACCTGTGAGACTGGTTTGTTGTTTTTTTTTTTTTCTCTCTCCCAGCAGTGAAAGAAATTGCACATTCATATGCAAAGTAGAAGCACTGAATAGGGTCTCATATATGTAATATCTATATGCGTGTGCTTACATCAATATATGTTATTAGATTAATTTAGAATTGCATGTTCATTTGTGTAATCTTCACATCTCACTTTCCTGGTTGCCATTTCATAATTGATAAACGTGCTAAGAGAGATTTGTCGCTATTTAAATAGTTAAAGTGTAAAAGTAATACATTAAGGGGTAAATTGTAAAACACGTGCACAGCTTGGCCTGAGATACAAGGAGAGACCTGTGTGGTGCTTGGTAGATGATTACAGTTAAAAATCATCTACATTGATAAACGTGTGAATTGTGTTACGGTGAACATTTGCTTTGCGTCCACGTGTCTCTAACAAAGGACTGAGACTCGCGTACGCAAGGGCCGACGCACGCAGCGTAAATTACGCAACGGAGCGTCTGGGTACGCCCACGTAACTCAAATCACACAATAAGTGTTATTTTAGCAGGCGAAGAGGTGGCAGCGCGATAAATAGCGCAAGTCTATTTTTAGTGTCCGAAATTTAGACTAACAGATCCTTCTCCAAATTTACAACACATCTGGTCTAAAGAGAAATTTCTGCGCAGAAATAGAAATAGAAACAAAAGTGTACATGTGGTGAGTGAGTGTTTTGCACATATAAATTCTACAATTTTTGAGGTTGAACCACAAGAAATCGAGTTCTCGTGAGGTACATACGTGTAAGTGACGTGCATGGTGGCTAGGGAGGCATCCCTGGTTAAACATAAAATTTGAGCATTAGAGTATAGCAGACCAGGAGGTCATACTGTAGCACAGACCAGGAGGTCCAGAACAGACCAGGAGGTCCAGGTACAGCAGACAAGGAAGTCCGATATAAATAGAGAAAAGAGCACAACCCCGGGGGTTGGTGCAGAACCCATATAGGCCATAAAGCTCTGGCTGAAGGAATTCGCAGCAGTAATTTTCGATTCCACTGGTCGCACCGCACATAAGATTAGTTGCTTATGTGCTGAACGATTGTACCGCACGTAATTGTGTGCATTAGTTAGTAATTTGACCCAGTACCATTTGCGTACACTAGAGGGGTCATAAACGCTATTTGTATATTTTAACGTGATTTGTGAAATTTTTTTATTTTAAGGGAAGTTCGCTGGTCACTCAGGAACTATCCAACAACCGATACTTGCCGGGGAACGCGCCCCAGTAAATAAAGGCTTATAGGGGCCCTAGGTTGGGTACAACAGCTCTGGATACAGTGATTGCAGTACTGGCCAACGTGGGCGAGGAGTGAGTGGAGTACTCGGTAAACTTCGCCGCCGGCCTGCCCCGGACATCTTGGTTTTTGTAAGGGTTCGCTGAAGACCCTGATTAAGGTCAGAGGTAGTGAAAGCAACACCTGCAGGTATGGGGGCCAGTTGTTCAGGTAGGGGGCGATCAACCTCGGTTCGGGTTGATTTAGTAAACCGACCAATCGGGTCGGCAAGGTATGTAATGTGTGAAAAATACGGTTCACACACAGAGGTTTTATGTGATGAATGGGAGAGAATGACGGTACATGACGGGGAGAAATTCCCAAGAGTAGGCAGCTTTAGCCAAGATGTGTTACTGAATCTAAGGAGAAGGATAGGTCTTATTAAATCAGTAAAGAGACGGATCAAACATTATGATTGTTTAAAACTGTGGCAACAGGAAAGTGAATTGCAAAGAGAGTTAACTGACATATCTGACTCTCATCTTGGGAGGAGAGACATGGCAATGGAGAGGATTATGGTTGCGGAGAAAGGCACAATGTTGTACGATAAAAATGCACTTAGTAACTGTATTAAGGATGAAAGTGTAAAATGTAATAATGTTTATGAAAATGAAAATGTAAAAATTACAAATGTTAACCTGTGCAAGTTGCACCCCATGTCAAACTTCCCTCAGGAATACGAGCAAGAAAGTGAGCCCAACACGATGTCGGCACCTCTCCCAGCAGCCATCACACAAGACATCCAGGTGGACACGACCAAGTCGGTAAAGGCAATAATCAAACCCCCTAACGGAGGGTCAGGTGAGGTCGTGTCCACAGGTACGTACAATGTTTTATATCACGCACAAACAAATGTACCCCATATTGTAAGACCAACACAAGACGATGTAGTTGAGTTTGATCCTGTCAGGGTGATCACAGTCCCCGATGGAAAGACTGACAATCAGGGAATCATTCCCGTCAAGGACAGTGCAATGCGCTGTCTCTGGTCCCGGACCGAATTAAGATCAATTATGTCTGAATTTCCTGATCCTAGGAAAAATCTAGTCGCATGTCAAAGGTTTATTAAAGAACTAGGAAACGCCACAGAACCCACCTACAAAGAGTGGCGGACAGTGCTGAGGGCATGTTTGCCTTCCAGTATTGACCCTGCGAAATTTATTGCTGATTGTAAATTAGACACGGAGGTACCTTGTACGGAGGAACACAATCAGGAATGTATTAAGCAGATGATAAGCTGAAGGCTGCATAAGCCTGAGGCCATATAAGCGATCAACTTTTTGTGATTGGTTGTTAAATGACTAAGCAGTTGCTAGGCAGATCAGTTTTCCCGGTTGGTTTTTTCCTATTGGTTTAAGGGGTTGTGCATCAGGATGAAGAGGAGGGTCTTAGGTTAGTATATAGGGGGTGGCCATCTTGCTAGACTCCCTCTTGCCTTTCAGTTTATGCCCCAGGAAGGATAAGTACTATTGCTTATTTTCACTGCCTGTAAATTGTTTTTGTTTTTTTGTTTTTTGAATTTCATTTGCCTTCTCTAGGGCATTATACAGTGCTGTGCCCCCTCTCTGCGTGTCATTGTCTACTTTTGCAGATTCTCCCCCCTCTGCCATGCCTCGTCCAAAACGTGCAGCTCCCCCCCCCCCGGCGCCTCGTGGATGCGGGGAGCGCCTTCCGCTCCCGCTCCCCGAGCGTTGCGCCACAGAGAGGACTTCCCCCTGTTTCAGACAGGCGGCGGGGACGGGCAGTTACAGCCCGCTCCCCTGCCGCACGGAGACGGGCGGCCAGCGGCCGCTCGTCACGTGGTGCCGATGCGCGCGGCTCGGCCGGGCCGCGCGTCCCGGCGCTCGCAGCGGGACGGGCCTCTCCTCTCCCTCCTGCCTCGGGCGTCTGCAGCACTTCCCCTCCGGCGGCCGGCGGCCGCTCTGCACGTGGCGCGGGTGCGCGCGGTCCGGCTGGGCCGCGCTCCCCGGCGCCTCCCGCGGGCGAAACGACTTCCCTCCCTCCTTCCATAAGTGCCTCCGGCCCTCCTCCTCCATCCCCGCGGTCGGCTCTCGGCGGCGTCCTGGGGGCACAAGCTGTGCCGGACGGCCGCGGTAGAGCTGCGGGGGGCGAGGGGGGGGTCAATATGCAGCTGGGGGATATGAGCCCAGGGCAGCGGGTAGCGGCTCCCGCTGTCCCCGGGACAATACAGGGCCCCATACTACCCCCCTCCAGCGGGGGGTTTAGCACACCGCACCTCAATTTAAATAATATTGGGCCGTTTGGGCCTAGTGTCGCCGGGGCGGGGGACGTGGCAGCGGCGGCCGCCACACCCGCCCCGGCGGCAGTCACATGGCAGGGTTTTCCCCCGGCCTCGGTGGCCTGCTCGGGCTCCTCCTGGGTGTCAGACGCCCCGACGCCATTAACGGCGCCCCCGCTCGTCGGTTTCCAAACCCCTCTCCACGCCCTTCCCGGTCCTTTTCAGTTTGGGTCCACACAGACATCCGTCTCGGCGGCTTATATGACGCCCGGCGGGGCGCTTTCGGTAGCAGCGCAGCAAGGCTTCGCGGGGAGCCAGTCCTTCCCCGGGGGTTTTGCGTGGCCTCCGGCTCCAGCATTCCCCTTAGCCGCCAGCATGCCTTCCATGGGCTTCATGACGGTGTCCGGCACACAGTTTTCCCCGCACGGGGCCAGCGCGGGCGCCGGCGTGCAGTCCACGTGGTCGGTCGGTGGCCCCTGAGTCGCGGTGCCCTTGCCGGCCTTTGCGGGCCTGCAGTCAGGGCAGGCACCGGGCGGTGGGTATCAGGTGGCACAGAGTTGGCCCCCTCTCGCGGCGCCCCCTCAGTTCCTTCCGGCGTCATACGGATGGGCGGGGGCGGGCGGCTGCCCGCCGCATACGGCGTGGCGGCCGTCTTACCCCGCGAGTTTCGGTGCAGTGAGCGGGTCAGCCTTTACGCCGTCGATCGGGTACACCTCGGCGGGGGCCCCCTCCCTGCAGCTGCCGGGCGGCCATCCGCCACGGAACGGGGGGACGGGCTCTCCGCCTCCGCATTTGCGGACAAGTGTTAATGATGTTCTGGTTCCCCCGGTGCCGGTTGTCCCCTCTTTTTCTCCCTTGCAGGTTCCGTCTAATTCAGGGGCTACGCCCGTCACGAGGCGTAGGTCACGGACAAGCGCGACTGCGAACGTGGAGGTACGGCCATCAGCGGAGGCGGGTGCAGCGGACGACGCGGTTCCGGGTCCTTCAAACTCCGGTGAGCTAAATATTCCTTTACACGTTTCAACTTGTAGTTCCTCGTCTTCTAGCAGCGTATCATCCGGCTCTCCGCGGCGCCCGCGTAAATTAGCTAGGCTCATCGCGCGGCGAATGGCCAAGGAGGCGCACAAGGTGGCCGCTCCTGCGCAGGTGGTCCCCTCCGACCCTCCCCGTTACGGCGAGATGGTACATTGCGCCAACACGGCAGTGACAAGAGGGGTTCGTAAGCGCATGCGGGAAAAAATACGTAAGGGGAAGTATGTAGACATATTCACCCTTACGGAGGAAATGCGGCAGGGTTTTGACGCGGCCAAGAAACCGGGTGGTATTGGGGAAAATGCGTTTCGCAATTTTCACCAGTGGCTGCGTGGATTTTTGGTGTTCATGGCTTGCTACACGGAATCGCGTCCCGCGGAGTATGCCAACTTGGTGAAATATTTGTTTTTAGTACACGATATGTACTTTAAATCCAAGGGTTCCGCGTGGCGGGATTACGACGAGAAGTTTCGTCGCAATCAGGATGGCAACCCCATCCTGCCCGCGGGTTTTAAGGATGTTGAGGTGTGGTTGGAGGTCACGCAGCAGGTCAAACCCACCCCGGACGTCACGGCCAAGAAGCCCGGGGCGGCCAGGGCGGTGGCTTCTCGATTGACGGGAAAAGGCAAGTGCTTTGCCTACAACGACGGCAAATGCGGCAAAGGAACGGGCTGTCGTTTTCGCCACTCATGCAGGTTGTGCGGAGCCAGTCACCCGGCCAAGGAATGCACCGCGGCGACAGGCGGTAAGCCTGCCGCTTCCACCGAGGCCGGTGGAATTGGCAAGTAAGGCCTTCTCCCCGATTATAGTTCCCGAGTTGCAGCGCTGGCTTACCTTGTACCCCGATGAGTCGGCGGCATTGTTTCTCTTGCAGGGCTTTCAGCACGGTTTTCGTTTGCCAATCCCGGATTCGGTGTATGTGGTTGCACGCCAGAATTTGAGATCGGCTCGGGAATTCCCGCAGGAAGTCCGGCGGAAGGTTGACGGGGAGATTGGGCTGGGGCGCATGGCTGGGCCCTAAGCCCTTTCCCCGTTGCCCTCCTTGTGCATTTCCCCAGTAGGGGTAGTGCCCAAGAAGGCCATAGGTAAGTTTCGTTTGATACAGCACTTGTCGCACCCGCCGGGGCTGTCGGTCAACGACGCTATCCCGGAAGCCCAATGCAGAGTTCGATATCAGTCGTTTGACGACGCGCTGCGATTAGTGCGGGATTGTGGTCCGGGGAGTCTGTTGGCAAAATTGGACGTGGAGTCGGCCTTTCGGCTACTCCCGCTACACCCAGATTCCCTGCGGTTTCTGGGTTTCAAAATAGGGGGCGAATTCTACGTCGATCGGTGTCTCCCCATGGGTTGCTCTGTCTCCTGCGCCTACTTTGAGTGCTTTAGCACGTTTTTGCATTGGTGCGTCCAGACCGCCTCCGGGCAGATGGGGGTGGCTCACTACCTGGATGACTTTCTTTTTGTAGGCCCCGGAGACAGTTCGGTCTGTGGGGACATTCTCTCGGTGGCCAGGTCGTTATTCTGCGCTTTAGGGGTGCCGGTTGCGCAGGATAAGTGCGAGGGTCCTTGCACTTGTCTTAGCTATTTAGGTATCGAGATTGACACGGTAGGGGGGTGCTGTCGCTTGCCCGAGGATAAGGTGCGGAAACTATTGGGTTTGATTACAGACTGTTTAGGAAAACGCAGGGTTCGGCTTAAACAGGTGCAGTCCTTGCTTGGTTCTCTCAAATTTGCGTGTCGGATTATCCCCATGGGTAGGATTTTCTGTCGCAAACTTGAGCGGGCCACCGCGGGGACGGTTTCAACAGAATCACTCCGTGTACCTTTCCCGCGAGATCAAGGATGATTTGCGGATTTGGGTCTCGTTCCTGGTGTCCTTCAACAGGGAAGTGTTGTGGCCCGCTCCTTGTTGTTCCAGTAAGCAGCTGCAGTTGTTCACGGATGCTTCAGGCAGTCGAGGTTTCGGCGCGTTCTTCGCTGGCTCATGGTGCGCTGCGGCCTGGCCGGCATCTTGGGTAACGCGTGGGTTTACCAAGAACCTGCTTCTGCTGGAATTGTTCCCGATCTTAGTGGCGCTTGAGTTATGGGCCGGACGGTTCGCAAATAGGGACATTTTGTTTCTTTGCGACAACTTAGGGGTAGTGCATGCGATTAATAACCAGCGTTCCTCATCTCCGCAGGCGCTGCGATTGCTAAGGCATTTAGTGTTGGTTTGTTTGCAGCGCAATATTAATTTTAGGGCTCGCCACGTACCTGGAGTTGACAATGGAATTGCGGATGCATTGTCCCGGTTCCAGTTTGACAAATTCAGGACGTTGGTTCCGGGAGCGGAGGCAGAGGGGTTACAGTGCCCACCTTCTGTCTGGCAGATGGTCGAAGCGGTTTAACGGCGTTGGCCAGGTGTGCACTGGCTCCCTCTACGCTACGAGCGTATGATGCTGCATGGCGGGATTGGTCAGCCTTTCAGAGTAGGTACGGGGTAGCAGGTGAGTCCTCGGCCGACGCCCTGTTGACCTTTGTTTGGGAGCATTACCAAAACGGTAGGTCAAAAGCGGCCATGGCTACTGCCCTTGCGGGCATCGCCTTTCACTCGCGACTCCACGGGACAACGGACCCCACGGGGTCGTTTGTCCTTTCCAGAGCGCTGAAAGGTTGGGCTAGGTTGCACCCGGCGCCTGCGGATTCACGTAGGCCTATAACGTTGCAGCTGCTAGCGGAATTGCTGCGTGTGCTACCTCGGATTGCGTCCTCGGAATTTGAGGTGGCATTGTTTAGTAGCGCGTATGCCCTGGCCTTTTTCGGGGCTTTTCGGGTGAGCGAGCTAGTGGCGAGCAGCAAGGCGTCCCGGGAATCGGGTCTGCTCTACGAGAATGTGCGCTTGCAGGAGGGCCTGTTGCTCTGTAGGATTGTGCGGTCCAAGACAGATCAAACAGGTCGGGGTCGCTGGTTGTCCTTGGAGGCTCAGGGAGGTATGGGCGTTTGCCCGCTGCGGTTGACGCAAGAGTATGTGCGGTTAAGACCTCCGGGGGGCAACCAGTTGCTGGTGCACGCGCAGTTGGACCCTCTGACAAAGTTTCAGTTCTCATCGGTGTTCAAGAAATGTTTGACGGCGTTGGGCTTGCAGGAGGCGGACTTCGGTACTCATTCCTTTCGGATTGGAGCGGCTACCCATGCGGCGGCCGCTGGTTCATCACCAGCGGCTATTCGGGAGTTGGGTCGCTGGAAGTCGGCCTCCTATAAGTCCTATGTCCGTATAGATAAGTTATAAGTGCGCCTGTTGCGCTAACCCAAAAACGTGTTTACTCGTCGGTTTTTGAACGCTTACCGTTCAGGAATCGAGGGTGTGAAGCGAATTTTTAAAATTTTTCCTCCGAGGGGGCCTAATTTCAATTGGCTGTTCTACCAAGGTCCACGGGAGGTTTTTTGAGTTTTCTCCTTCACTTGGGTTTTATTGGTTACGTTGTGTTTAAGTTACAGATTATGTGCATAATCTGACATTAGGATATTTTCTTTTACAGCTGTCAGCAATTTTGGAGACCACATATGGATGGTTGGTCATTCATATGTTTTTTGGGCGGAGAAACATCCCATGGCATCTAGGGCGACTGAGATTTTTGGGTCCCGGCAATTTAGATGGTTAGGTGTTAGGGGCATGTTATGGGGTGATTTGTTGCGCGTCCTTTTTTCTAGGGAGCGCCGCTGGGGTCGCCCCAGTTGTATTATCATTCATCTGGGTGGTAATGATCTGGGCCGAGTTAAAGGCATAGACTTGATTTTGTCTATAAAGGCGGATGTGGTGGCGATACGTTGTCACTGGCCTGGGGTATGCATTGTCTGGTCGGAAATGGTGCCCCGTTTCCATTGGCGTGGTGCGGTGCGTTTCTCGGCGCTGGAGAAAGCACGCAAAAAGGTGAACTCGACGGTGTCTCTGTTTGTCAAGGCCATAGGCGGAGTGGCAATTAAGCATCCTCTGCTGGTGCTGCGGAACAGGCAGTTCTATAGAGACGATGGGGTTCACCTTTCTCCGGAAGGAGTGCAGTTTTTTCTGGAAGATATTTTCGGTCTTTTTCGTTAGAGCTAGTTAGTTTCTGGTTGGTTAAGGTTCTGTTTGCGGATGGCGGTGGCGGTTTGGAAAACCTTGGTGGCGGGAAATCGCTGCCAACCAGCTGTCACACAGGCATAAGTGGTCATTGTGGGGCTCCCTCTTTAAATGGACGGCAGGTGTGTCCTTTTCTTGCGGTTGGACATTTAGACGTTCCCCTGCGGGAACCGAACGTTTGCCAGAGAAAGAGGGGTAAGGCCAGCACAATGCGGGTTATGCGGGAAGGAGGCGGGGTATGTGTACTCCCCTCCTTGGTTTGTTGGTTTGTCATCTAGGTGACGGGTGCTGGTGTTTGGCAGCGGTTTTCTGTTTGCCATCCTCCAAACTAAAGTTAATATATATTCAATTCAATTCTAATTCGGCCTCAATTATTAGTTTAAAGAGTTGGTCAGCGATTAATAAACATCGTCTGACCTTTAACTCCAGCTACTGTGTCCGTGTCTTTATTTCAGTGTGTGGTGTGGTTTTATTTAGTGATAAGCTAGCTTAAGTAAAAGGTTTATGTAATCACAATAAAGTTATGAGCGGCTTAGATAAGCTGAAGGCTGCATAAGCCTGAGGCCATATAAGCGATCAACTTTTTGTGATTGGTTGTTAAATGACTAAGCAGTTGCTAGGCAGATCAGTTTTCCCGGTTGGTTTTTTCCTATTGGTTTAAGGGGTTGTGCATCAGGATGAAGAGGAGGGTCTTAGGTTAGTATATAGGGGGTGGCCATCTTGCTAGACTCCCTCTTGCCTTTCAGTTTATGCCCGCCCGCCCTCCCAGAATGCGTCTACGTTTTTTGTTCTTGCTGTGGGCTATTGAAAGCCAGATTGGCGGGAAATCGCTGCCAACCAGCTGTCACACAGGCATAAGTGGTCATTGTGGGGCTCCCTCTTTAAATGGACGGCAGGTGTGTCCTTTTCTTGCGGTTGGACATTTAGACGTTCCCCTGCGGGAACCGAACGTTTGCCAGAGAAAGAGGGGTAAGGCCAGCACAATGCGGGTTATGCGGGAAGGAGGCGGGGTATGTGTACTCCCCTCCTTGGTTTGGTGGTTTGTCATCTAGGTGACGGGTGCTGGTGTTTGGCAGCGGTTTTCTGTTTGCCATCCTCCAAACTAAAGTTAATATATATTCAATTCAATTCTAATTCGGCCTCAATTATTAGTTTAAAGAGTTGGTCAGCGATTAATAAACATCGTCTGACCTTTAACTCCAGCTACTGTGTCCGTGTCTTTATTTCAGTGTGTGGTGTGGTTTTATTTAGTGATAAGCTAGCTTAAGTAAAAGGTTTATGTAATCACAATAAAGTTATGAGCGGCTTATAACCAACAGTTAGGAGTATATTTCCCAGCCGTTGTCAAGTGGAATGAAATTTTCTCCATAAGACAAAACGAAAGGGAAAGCACTTCTAATTATTTCAATCGAGCACTGCAAATAATGGCTAGAAACACTGGGATCACAGACATCAAAACTAATGCACAGCATAGAGGAGTAGCGGTTAAGGTATTAATGAATGGTTTAAAGGAGGTATTGAGAACTAGAGTACAGACCACCAACCCAAACTGGAGAAATATCTCGGTGGCCGCATTAAGAGAGGCCGCTATTAATCATGATCAGAATATCACTAGATACAGGGAGTCACAAAGTGATAAGTTAATGGCCGCAAGTATACAGGCCCTAGCCACAAGATCACTTCTGCATAAGCCCCAAACCCCTGCGAGAAATTCAAATGTGGAAGTTTGTTACAATTGTCATAAAAAGGGACACTTTGCAAGAGATTGTAGATCAAGAGAAATACAAAAGTCATATCACCCCCCTAGACAACGACATAATCATGATACCCAAGGAAGCAGGGAGATACAGGGAAAACGGTTGGTGGTGATGAGCATCCAAGCGTTTGAGGAGGCATCAAATCAACCAAAACCTCAGGTCACTGACACTTGGAAGAAGCCCCGGGTTTGTTATCTTTGTAAAAGAGAAGGGCATTATGCCAGCAACTGTAATAGCACACATAAAGTCAGACCCCCTAGACAGAGGAATGAGCAAAATTATGACACACCAAATTGTAATCAGGGATCATATAGGAAGAATTTTGGTCCACACTCATGATAAAATCAAGAAAGGTGATCACTAGGATGGATGGTAAGCCTGAGGTAACAGTTAATAAATTGGGAGGTCATTCCCTGAAGACACAGGAATGACCGGGTGAAACGTTGTAAATGTATCTGTGAAATGTTTCTTTTTCTCTCTCCCCATCTCTGACGATTATTGGTAGGACTCAAACATTGCATATCTACTTGGTCTTTGCAGAAGTCTACCAAACCCCAGCATGACCTATCCGCATCAATGTATTCTGGCCAGATACAGAAGGTGGAGTATGGAGGTGCTGGGGGGAGGGACTGCGCAAGGAAACCATTGGACATGTAGATATGACAGCCTGATGATCTGACAATATTTTAAAATGTTTGAAAATTTTTTTTTTCCCCTGTTGTTGTTTATTGTTGATTTATGTGATATATACATATATGAATTGTTCTCTCTCTCTTTTGTTTTTTTGTTTTCTCTCTTCTCACTCATGTTTTCATGTTTTAAAGACGGTATGTCACACATCAGTTAGACAAATGGTAATGCAAGATTTTTGCTCCTTACAGAAAGATCGCTGGTTTGGAAGGAATATTGCATCACCGGAATGTTCGGTTGGAAGACTGAGAGACAGCACCTTTGAGATGACAGCAGAACAAGAAGAACAACAAGACTAGAGAACTAATTATCGTAACAAGTTTCTCTCCCCCTCAAACTGTTTTCCTGTACCCCCATTACAAATTTCTTCTTTTCTCCTCCTGTAAGATGGACTTGCCCCAAGAGACTGTGATATGGATTTTCCTGTTGACCATGTTGTTGACCAGAGCAGTCTGTTTCGGTGAGAGTACCAGTGAGGTCGAGAAAGGATCCAGAAAGGTCCTGATGACTGAGACGGAGGTGTAAATTTCCAATAGCAACCCAATCACCAAGCAAAGGCGAGTACCGGAAACGATCTAACAACCATGTTATTTGTAAACATTTTGAAGGATTGTTAGTTGAAAAGAGAACTGTATCTGTAGGCTCTGTGACAATGTAGTAGAGGATGGGTGCATCAAGAAATGCCAATCCAGTTTTAATATCCACATGGACCGGCATCCGTTGAGTGACTATCACTCCTTAGTGGGTAGTGTGTTAAATAAAACTGATTGTTGGGTATGCTCTCAAGTACCTCAAGGTCACAGCAAATCAGGGCTAGTACCATTTCCTTTAACGGTAGGGGAGGTACTTGAGCTAAAGGGTGGGAGACCGGTGGACAGGAGGTTTAATATCTCCAGTCCTCCTAGTTTGAAGCTCCACCAATATCATGTGGATAGATCCCTAATATGTTTTAACATTACCAATCCCCGAAAGCCGGGAAATTGGGAAGTGTCATGGAGTAACCAAACCATGACCTTTTCATATAGGGCAGATAGAATGCCTACAGATACAGAGCTTATACGCCACATAGCCAGTAGAGAAAAATCTTTCCGATATAGGTATACCCTAGGAAGTAGGATTACGAGAGTTGGAGAGGTATCACCAGGATACTGCGCACATATCGTACAAACTGATACGTGTACTAAACAGATGGGAGAATTAGGGTTAGGAGATTTCACGTGGAAGATGTGTAATATGGTTATGTCCTACTCCGTCCCATATGTTCTCCCCGATGATGCATATTTCATATGCGGGAGGAAGGCGTATAAGTGGCTTGCCCCAAACTCTGAAGGATTGTGTTATATTGGAAAAGTACTGCCTGAAGTAATGACTGTATCACATGCCAAAATGAAAGATATACACCGTGGTGCCCAAGCTCCTTATACTCACACTCATTACGAGCACGTAGTTAAAAGGCAACTGACAGAAAGGTCAGAGCATCCGGCCTCTGATCTGATCCATGAATCCACCGGGATTCAGGTTCTGCTTGCGTTAGATTTCACTCGCACCGCTAGAGGAGTGATGAACTATAGATACATCTCTGCGCTTGCCAATTTGTTAGATAATATCACAGAAATGTATGATGACACGTTTAGGTATACTGGAAGAGAACTTCAAGCTTATAAAACAGAACTGGTACAGCATAGAAGGGTTCTCAATTACCTCACAGCAGTGACAGGCGGATATTGTGTCACACTGGCAACGCAGTACGGCGTGAAATGTTGCACATATATCACAAATAGCACAGAGGATCCGGTCGAGGTCATAGACCAAAAGATGGACGATATTCTCCAACTTAAGTGGGAATTTCGCAGGAGACACAATCTCACTCTTGCTGCTGTAGGTAATGAGCTGACTGGTTGGGTGTCATGGTTGAACCCGCGAAATTGGTTCTCTGGTTTAGGAGAATGGGCTCAAGGAGTCATAATGGATGTTGGGAAGTTTCTCCTATGTATCTTAGGTGTTGTTATATCGATTGGTTTGATATTTAGATGCGGTCAAGCTTTAATGAAGTGTAAACGTAGTACAAGGGTAATGAGTCTAAGGAGTGAGGAAACTGTAATTCCAATGAATTTGATTTATGACCCAACGGTAGAAACAATGATGTGATGAAAATGCGATTATACGGTCCGTTTCTTTCACCTGTTTTTCCGTTTTTTTCTCCAAGGTAAAAAGACCCACTTGGATGAGGAATTTGATGATCCCGTATACAGACAACCGACGGATTAAAGAAGAAGTTTTGACAACCTTATACACAGATTTTTGATGAACTATGCCATAGACCCCCAGTTTCCCTAGAAATTTTAAACTTACGCTAGCCCAATACTTTTGTAAGTCTATGGACATTGACAAAGCTTTTTGCTCGCACCTTATGGGCAAAAGCACAAAGAAGACTGCAGTCAACAGACACCGAACAAGACTTCAGCCGACAAATGTTCATTAACCTGACATAGAATACCACTGCATTTACCATAAGTGTTCTTTATCTTCATTTCTACAACCCTCAGGTAATGACACACATAGTCGATAGGGAATACAGGCACAGATATCAGCAATCACATACCTCCCCCATTCATGTATCATCAACTAAAATGTGCTTCCCCATTTTGTTACAACCACAGCCGAAAAGAGCTCGGTAGAGTTTGACAGCCCATCCACAGACCCTTAATACGGGATAAGAAGGAATTCAAATGTATACTTCGCAATACCTCGAAGCTTGATGTACAACACGTACGGCACGATGATACATGACCCCCCAAACATGGATTCATACACACATGCTTCTGCTATCTCACTAGGTTATACCCTCTTCACACCTTCTCCTCCCTCCCCCCTTACCCAACCATGGAAATGTATTAACCCCTGACATATATTTTTCTCGTTTTGAAATGTTTTAGAAGGTGGCAGTTATTGTTGACTGCCAAAGGGTGGACTGTCAAAGTCAGAAAAATATCACTATGCACACTGCCATATTTGCACTTCATACATGTCCGCTCTGCGCATGCGTACACTCTCCCGTGCGTGCGCATACTCGCAGTCGCGTGCACCCGCAGGCGCACGATATGCGGATTTACGGTAGAGTTTATGTGTTCGTAGCGGGCGACTCAAACGTTACATATTTTCACTATATAATGTATTTTGTAGATCATGGTCCCTTTGATAGAATCTGAAAGTTTAGTTAATATAGCATGTTCCTGGACAAAGGGATCCCTCTTTGTATGATACGAAGTGTCCAACACGGGTCATACAGTGGTGTTTAGTATCCATCGGAAGAGTATTTAATTAGCAATATTCCGGTGTTGGTTTGGAGCAGATTAATCGCTCATGCGAATAGTTATGGACATAAGAAGTTTATGTCCATTTACTATTATTTGCACTTACTTAGCCATGCGGCGGGAAACCTAGTTTCCCACCCACCTGAGCAGTTGGATGTAGCCACAGCCCACCTGTATGAATCAACCTATGACCGTTTGTTATAATGCGAAGACGATGTCCAATGAACAATGAGATTGTAGGGACCATTGAATTGTATTGTGTGTGGGGCTTAAATAGACAAGCCGATGATATCCAGCTCACTCTCTTCAACGATTCTCATCACTGATAATCGGGAGCTGGATATCCAGGAGGCGCATGCGATCGTTCCCTTTGTGCGTAAGTTTTCTCCGCAATCATATTGTCTTTATTGTTATTGTGAGCCATATCTCTCTCTCCCCCCTCTCCTCTTTCTCTCTCGTTTCTCGTAAAGTGTTATTGTACTGTTATTGTATTTTAAGTGTAGTTATCTGGTTAGGTAGTCTATGTTATATTGGTAGTGTATGACTTGTATTATTCTTTTGCAAATAGAACATTCACATAAGGTGTTAGAACCTCAGCAGGGTGTCTGTGTCTCTCTAGCTGGTACAAAGGGTTTCTGAATTCTAAATCGCTCTAACAGCATTTACATTAACAAGGTTAAGCAGCGTTATATCGCTGCAGTATTTCAGCAGTAAGGTTTTACAATACAAACTCAATCATAGTGTGTTGCACAGTGTAAGCATAATCTGTGTTTAAAGTTTATAAAGGTTACTGTCTGTGTGTATGTTCACTGTGGGTATTCCGTACACCCAGCACAGCATGTGTACTTTATTTGCGTACCACGTGCGAGGTCTTCATACGCAAATAGCGCAAGGAGTGCGTAGCATGTGCACATGGTTTAGCAGCCATTACGGCTACACGGTATTAATATATAGCTAATGTTAAAAGGTAGTTATTTGACTCTATCAAGTGGGGGCAAGTCCGGTCCATCTCATATCCGCAGTCAGGCGAAGAAGGCGCAGACTTTTATCGATCAGCAAAGGGAGGAACAGGTAGTATCTTGGAGTGCTGATCAGATGAGAGTCTGCGTCTGATTCTTTTGGTCTGTAGGGATGCTGGTGGAATCCGAAGAAGGTAGGAACATTGAGCTATTGTCTTTGTAAATCTGGTTTTTATTTTGATTTGGTGCCAACTGCACACGCAGATTGGATGGTTTGTCTGTTTAAATAGGTTTAAAATTATTTTTAATCGCTCTGCATAGCGTGATAACTAAAAGGGGCTGGCATGATGATTTTTCTTTGTGACAAAAGGTCTGTCCCCCATTTTGTGTAAACCTCATGGATGGGGGAGGAGCAGCGGCCATTTTGGGAAGGTCAATTTTTTTTTTTGAACGGCTGATTTTCAGTTGACTCAGGAAATAATCAGCCATCCACTGTCAAAAAGAAATCATCATTTAATGAGTTTTTTTAATGCATTTGTTTAGTCCATATCATAGTCAATCATAAGTAGTTCAGATAGAGTTTAATAACAGTTAATAATACATTAAATATTTGATTTAAGAAATACACAAGTAGTTTGTTTTTTTTGTTTTTTTGGTAACTGTCTCTCTTCAAGAACCTGTTTTAACGCTGCTATTTGTAGGATGGCCATTGAAATGCAAATGACCTGTGGGACTGGTTTGTTGTTTTTTTTTTTTTCTCTCTCCCAGAAGTGAAAGAAATTGCACATTCATATGCAAAGTAGAAGCACTGAATAGGGTCTCATATATGTAATATCTATATGCGTGTGCTTACATCAATATATGTTATTAGATTAATTTAGAATTGCATGTTCATTTGTGTAATCTTCACATCTCACTTTCCTGGTTGCCATTTCATAATTGATAAACGTGCTAAGAGAGATTTGTCGCTATTTAAATAGTTAAAGTGTAAAAGTAATACATTAAGGGGTAAATTGTAAAACACGTGCACAGCTTGGCCTGAGATACAAGGAGAGACCTGTGTGGTGCTTGGTAGATGATTACAGTTAAAAATCATCTACATTGATAAACGTGTGAATTGTGTTACGGTGAACATTTGCTTTGCGTCCACGTGTCTCTAACAAAGGACTGAGACTCGCGTACGCAAGGGCCGACGCACGCAGCGTAAATTACGCAACGGAGCGTCTGGGTACGCCCACGTAACTCAAATCACACGATAAGTGTTATTTTAGCAGGCGAAGAGGTGGCAACGCGATAAATAGCGCAAGTCTATTTTTAGTGTCCGAAATTTAGACTAACAGATCCTTCTCCAAATTTACAACACATCTGGTCTAAAGAGAAATTTCTGCGCAGAAATAGAAATAGAAACAAACGTGTACATGTGGTGAGTGAGTGTTTTGCATATATAAATTCTACAATTTTTGAGGTTGAACCACAAGAAATCGAGTTCTCGTGAGGTACATACGTGTAAGTGACGTGCATGGTGGCTAGGGAGGCATCCCTGGTTAAACATAAAATTTGAGCATTAGAGTATAGCAGACCAGGAGGTCATACTGTAGCACAGACCAGGAGGTCCAGAACAGACCAGGAGGTCCAGGTACAGCAGACAAGGAAGTCCGCTATAAATAGAGAAAAGAGCACAACCCCGGGGGTTGGTGCAGAACCCATATAGGCCATAAAGCTCTGGCTGAAGGAATTCGCAGCAGTAATTTTCGATTCCACTGGTCGCTCCGCACATAAGATTAGTTGCTTATGTGCTGAACGATTGTACCGCACGTAATTGTGTGCATTAGTTAGTAATTTGACCCAGTACCATTTGCGTACACTAGAGGGGTCATAAACGCTATTTGTACAGTTTAACGTGATTTGTGAACTTTTTTTATTTTAAGGGAAGTTCGCTGGTCACTCAGGAACTATCCAACAACCGATACTTGCCGGGGAACGCGCCCCAGTAAATAAAGGCTTATAGGGGCCCTAGGTTGGGTACAACAGCTCTCGATACAGTGATTGCAGTACTGGCCAACGTGGGCGAGGAGTGAGTGGAGTACTCGGTAAACTTCGCCGCCGGCCTGCCCCGGACATCTTGGTTTTTGTAAGGGTTCGCTGAAGACCCTGATTAAGGTCAGAGGTAGTGAAAGCAACACCTGCAGGTATGGGGGCCAGTTGTTCAGGTAGGGGGCGATCAACCTCGGTTCGGGTTGATTTAGTAAACCGACCAATCGGGTCGGCAAGGTATGTAATGTGTGAAAAATACGGTTCACACACAGAGGTTTTATGTGATGAATGGGAGAGAATGACGGTACATGACGGGGAGAAATTCCCAAGAGTAGGCAGCTTTAGCCAAGATGTGTTACTGAATCTAAGGAGAAGGATAGGTCTTATTAAATCAGTAAAGAGACGGATCAAACATTATGATTGTTTAAAACTGTGGCAACAGGAAAGTGAATTGCAAAGAGAGTTAACTGACATATCTGACTCTCATCTTGGGAGGAGAGACATGGCAATGGAGAGGATTATGGTTGCGGAGAAAGGCACAATGTTGTACGATAAAAATGCACTTAGTAACTGTATTAAGGATGAAAGTGTAAAATGTAATAATGTTTATGAAAATGAAAATGTAAAAATTACAAATGTTAACCTGTGCAAGTCGCACCCCATGTCAAACTTCCCTCAGGAATACGAGCAAGAAAGTGAGCCCAACACGATGTCGGCACCTCTCCCAGCAGTCATCACACAAGACATCCAGGTGGACACGACCAAGTCGGTAAAGGCAATAATCAAACCCCCTAACGGAGGGTCAGGTGAGGTCGTGTCCACAGGTACGTACAATGTTTTATATCACGCACAAACAAATGTACCCCATATTGTAAGACCAACACAAGACGATGTAGTTGAGTTTGATCCTGTCAGGGTGATCACAGTCCCCGATGGAAAGACTGACAATCAGGGAATCATTCCCGTCAAGGACAGTGCAATGCGCTGTCTCTGGTCCCGGACCGAATTAAGATCAATTATGTCTGAATTTCCTGATCCTAGGAAAAATCTAGTCGCATGTCAAAGGTTTATTAAAGAACTAGGAAACGCCACAGAACCCACCTACAAAGAGTGGCGGACAGTGCTGAGGGCATGTTTGCCTTCCAGTATTGACCCTGCGAAATTTATTGCTGATTGTAAATTAGACACGGAGGTACCTTGTACGGAGGAACACAATCAGGAATGTATTAAGCAGATTAACCAACAGTTAGGAGTATATTTCCCAGCCGTTGTCAAGTGGAATGAAATTTTCTCCATAAGACAAAACGAAAGGGAAAGCACTTCTAATTATTTCAATCGAGCACTGCAAATAATGGCTAGAAACACTGGGATCACAGACATCAAAACTAATGCACAGCATAGAGGAGTAGCGGTTAAGGTATTAATGAATGGTTTAAAGGAGGTATTGAGAACTAGAGTACAGACCACCAACCCAAACTGGAGAAATATCTCGGTGGCCGCATTAAGAGAGGCCGCTATTAATCATGATCAGAATATCACTAGATACAGGGAGTCACAAAGTGATAAGTTAATGGCCGCAAGTATACAGGCCCTAGCCACAAGATCACTTCAGCATAAGCCCCAAACCCCTGCGAGAAATTCAAATGTGGAAGTTTGTTACAATTGTCATAAAAAGGGACACTTTGCAAGAGATTGTAGATCAAGAGAAATACAAAAGTCATATCACCCCCCTAGACAACGACATAATCATGATACCCAAGGAAGCAGGGAGATACAGGGAAAGCGGTTGGTGGTGATGAGCATCCAAGCGTTTGAGGAGGCATCAAATCAACCAAAACCTCAGGTCACTGACACTTGGAAGAAGCCCCGGGTTTGTTATCTTTGTAAAAGAGAAGGGCATTATGCCAGCAACTGTAATAGCACACATAAAGTCAGACCCCCTAGACAGAGGAATGAGCAAAATTATGACACACCAAATTGTAATCAGGGATCATATAGTAAGAATTTTGGTCCACACTCATGATAAAATCAAGAAAGGTGATCACTAGGATGGATGGTAAGCCTGAGGTAACAGTTAATAAATTGGGAGGTCATTCCCTGAAGACACAGGAATGACCGGGTGAAACGTTGTAAATGTATCTGTGAAATGTTTCTTTTTCTCTCTCCCCATCTCTGACGATTATTGGTAGGACTCAAACATTGCATATCTACTTGGTCTTTGCAGAAGTCTACCAAACCCCAGCATGACCTATCCGCATCAATGTATTCTGGCCAGAAACAGAGGGTGGAGTATGGAGGTGCTGGTGGGAGGGACTGCGCAAGGAAACCATTGGACATGTAGATATGACAGCCTGATGATCTGACAATATTTTAAAATGTTTGAAAAATGTTTTTTTTCCCCTGTTGTTGTTTATTGTTGATTTATGTGATATATACATATATGAATTGTTCTCTCTCTCTTTTGTTTTCTCTCTTCTCACTCATGTTTTCATGTTTTAAAGATGGTATGTCACACATCAGTTAGACAAATGGTAATGCAAGATTTTTGCTCCTTACAGAAAGATCGCTGGTTTGGAAGGAATATTGTATCACCGGAGTGTTCGGTTGGAAGACTGAGAGACAGCACCTTTGAGATGACAGCAGAACAAGAAGAACAACAAGACTAGAGAACTAATTATCGTAACAAGTTTCTCTCCCCCTCAAACTGTTTTCCTGTACCCCCATTACAAATTTCTTCTTTTCTCCTCCTGTAAGATGGACTTGCCCCAAGAGACTGTGATATGGATTTTCCTGTTGACCATGTTGTTGACCAGAGCAGTCTGTTTCGGTGAGAGTACCAGTGAGGTCGAGAAAGGATCCAGAAAGGTCCTGATGACTGAGACGGAGGTGTAAATTTCCAATAGCAACCCAATCACCAAGCAAAGGCGAGTACCGGAAACGATCTAACAACCATGTTATTTGTAAACATTTTGAAGGATTGTTAGTTGAAAAGAGAACTGTATCTGTAGGCTCTGTGACAATGTAGTAGAGGATGGGTGCATCAAGAAATGCCAATCCAGTTTTAATATCCACATGGACCGGCATCCATTGAGTGACTATCACTCCTTAGTGGGTAGTGTGTTAAATCAAACTGATTGTTGGGTATGCTCTCAAGTACCTCAAGGTCACAGCAAATCAGGGCTAGTACCATTTCCTTTAACGGTAGGGGAGGTACTTGAGCTAAAGGGTGGGAGACCGGTGGACAGGAGGTTTAATATCTCCAGTCCTCCTAGTTTGAAGCTCCACCAATATCATGTGGATAGATCCCTAATATGTTTTAACATTACCAATCCCCGAAAGCCGGGAAATTGGGAAGTGTCATGGAGTAACCAAACCATGACCTTTTCATATAGGGCAGATAGAATGCCTACAGATACAGAGCTTATACGCCACATAGCCAGTAGAGAAAAATCTTTCCGATATAGGTATACCCTAGGAAGTAGGATTACGAGAGTTGGAGAGGTATCACCAGGATACTGCGCACATATCGTACAAACTGATACGTGTACTAAACAGATGGGAGAATTAGGGTTTGGAGATTTCACGTGGAAGATGTGTAATATGGTTATGTCCTACTCCGTCCCATATGTTCTCCCCGATGATGCATATTTCATATGCGGGAGGAAGGCGTATAAGTGGCTTGCCCCAAACTCTGAAGGATTGTGTTATATTGGAAAAGTACTGCCTGAAGTAATGACTGTATCACATGCCAAAATGAAAGATATACACCGTGGTGCCCAAGCTCCTTATACTCACACTCATTACGAGCACGTAGTTAAAAGGCAACTGACAGAAAGGTCAGAGCATCCGGCCTCTGATCTGATCCATGAATCCACCGGGATTCAGGTTCTGCTTGCGTTAGATTTCACTCGCACCGCTAGAGGAGTGATGAACTATAGATACATCTCTGCGCTTGCCAATTTGTTAGATAATATCACAGAAATGTATGATGACACGTTTAGGTATACTGGAAGAGAACTTCAAGCTTATAAAACAGAACTGGTACAGCATAGAAGGGTTCTCAATTACCTCACAGCAGTGACAGGCGGATATTGTGTAACACTGGCAACGCAGTACGGCGTGAAATGTTGCACATATATCACAAATAGCACAGAGGATCCGGTCGAGGTCATAGACCAAAAGATGGACGATATTCTCCAACTTAAGTGGGAATTTCGCAGGAGACACAATCTCACTCTTGCTGCTGTAGGTAATGAGCTGACTGGTTGGGTGTCATGGTTGAACCCGCGAAATTGGTTCTCTGGTTTAGGAGAATGGGCTCAAGGAGTCATAATGGATGTTGGGAAGTTTCTCCTATGTATCTTAGGTGTTGTTATATCGATTGGTTTGATATTTAGATGCGGTCAAGCTTTAATGAAGTGTAAACGTAGTACAAGGGTAATGAGTCTAAGGAGTGAGGAAACTGTAATTCCAATGAATTTGATTTATGACCCAACGGTAGAAACAATGATGTGATGAAAATGCGATTATACGGTCCGTTTCTTTCACCTGTTTTTCCGTTTTTTTCTCCAAGGTAAAAAGACCCACTTGGATGAGGAATTTGATGATCCCGTATACAGACAACCGACGGATTAAAGAAGAAGTTTTGACAACCTTATACACAGATTTTTGATGAACTATGCCATAGACCCCCAGTTTCCCTAGAAATTTTAAACTTACGCTAGCCCAATACTTTTGTAAGTCTATGGACATTGACAAAGCTTTTTGCTCGCACCTTATGGGCAAAAGCACAAAGAAGACTGCAGTCAACAGACACCGAACAAGACTTCAGCCGACAAATGTTCATTAACCTGACATAGAATACCACTGCATTTACCATAAGTGTTCTTTATCTTCATTTCTACAACCCTCAGGTAATGACACACATAGTCGATAGGGAATACAGGCACAGATATCAGCAATCACATACCTCCCCCATTCATGTATCATCAACTAAAATGTGCTTCCCCATTTTGTTACAACCACAGCCGAAAAGAGCTCGGTAGAGTTTGACAGCCCATCCACAGACCCTTAATACGGGATAAGAAGGAATTCAAATGTATACTTCGCAATACCTCGAAGCTTGATGTACAACACGTACGGCACGATGATACATGACCCCCCAAACATGGATTCATACACACATGCTTCTGCTATCTCACTAGGTCATACCCTCTTCACACCTTCTCCTCCCTCCCCCCTTACCCAACCATGGAAATGTATTAACCCCTGACATATATTTTTCTCGTTTTGAAATGTTTTAGAAGGTGGCAGTTATTGTTGACTGCCAAAGGGTGGACTGTCAAAGTCAGAAAAATATCACTATGCACACTGCCATATTTGCACCTCATACATGTCCGCTCTGCGCATGCGTACACTCTCCCGTGCGTGCGCATACTCGCAGTCGCGTGCACCCGCAGGCGCACGATATGCGGATTTACGGTAGAGTTTATGTGTTCGTAGCGGGCGACTCAAACGTTACATATTTTCACTATATAATGTATTTTGTAGATCATGGTCCCTTTGATAGAATCTGAAAGTTTAGTTAATATAGCATGTTCCTGAACAAAGGGATCCCTCTTTGTATGATACGAAGTGTCCAACACGGGTCATACAGTGGTGTTTAGTATCCATCGGAAGAGTATTTAATTAGCAATATTCCGGTGTTGGTTTGGAGCAGATTAATCGCTCATGCGAATAGTTATGGACATAAGAAGTTTATGTCCATTTACTATTATTTGCACTTACTTAGCCATGCGGCGGGAAACCTAGTTTCCCACCCACCTGACCAGTTGGATGTAGCCACAGCCCACCTGTATGAATCAACCTATGACCTTTTGTTATAATGCGAAGACGAATTCCTGTGTCCAATGAACAATGAGATTGTAGGGACCATTGAATTGTATTGTGTGTGGGGCATAAATAGACAAGCCGATGATATCCAGCTCACTCTCTTCAACGATTCTCATCACTGATAATCGGGAGCTGGATATCCAGGAGGCGCATGCGATCGTTCCCTTTGTGCGTAAGTTTTCTCCGCAATCATATTGTCTTTATTGTTATTGTGAGCCATATCTCTCTCTCCCCCCTCTCCTCTTTCTCTCTCGTTTCTCGTAAAGTGTTATTGTACTGTTATTGTATTTTAAGTGTAGTTATCTGGTTAGGTAGTCTATGTTATATTGGTAGTGTATGACTTGTATTATTCTTTTGCAAATAGAACATTCACATAAGGTGTTAGAACCTCAGCAGGGTGTCTGTGTCTCTCTAGCTGGTACAAAGGGTTTCTGAATTCTAAATCGCTCTAACAGCATTTACATTAACAAGGTTAAGCAGCGTTATATCGCTGCAGTATTTCAGCAGCAAGGTTTTACAATACAAACTCAATCATAGTGTGTTGCACAGTGTAAGCATAATCTGTGTTTAAAGTTTATAAAGGTTACTGTCTGTGTGTATGCTCACTGTGGGTATTCCGTACACCCAGCACAGCGTGTGTACTTTATTTGCGTACCACGTGCGAGGTCTTCATACGCAAATAGCGCAAGGAGTGCGTAGCATGTGCACATGGTTTAGCAGCCATTACGGCTACACGGTATTAATATATAGCTAATGTTAAAAGGTAGTTATTTGACTCTATCAACACCTAGCACAGTGAGACAGGATTAGACAGGCAAGTCTTAGAATACAGCCGCAAACTTGCTAAGTTCACAGAGTAGTAACAGAACCCCAGCAAGCTAAACGACTGTCTCCAGTCTTACTGCTAGGTCTGGATTGGCAGAGTGTAAAACCAAATCCCCAGGCCTATTTGCAGTAAGCAACAAACAAATACAAAGCTACACAGTACTGGCTAACTTTCAGAAACTGACTAACCAACAAAGATTCAGCAGCATCTGCTTACCCTGAAAAGAGGCCTTATAAAGCAGGTGCTGTCCACGCCCCACTCAGACCTCACAGACTGTGAGCACAAAAACCAGCACCGGATCCCCTGCCATGCACAGAGCCTATAACCACTGCACAGCAAAAGACCCGAACCGGAGTATCAGCTGCGCTCAGGTTACTCCGCTAGTGTCACGATCCGGGTATCTGGACGCCATTACTTACCCTTCAGATGCCTCCTAAGGCTGGCTCAGCGTTCCAGGACCGGATCCCGCTGTTCCTGAGTTTCCACATGCAGAATGTCAGAGTGGTGATTTCATCAGCCGCGGCCTCCGCTGTGCCCGCGTGGTTAAATGTGCGCTTGTCAGTCTGGCGTCTCCTGTCTCCTGTGGCCGGCGCCGCCATTACTGTTTCAATTCTCACATGGATTACAAACCAAACTTCCCTCCAAGTGTCTGCATGGGCGCAGCCATCTTGGATTTTGTCATCTGATCATTTCCACCAATCTGCTGTCTGTATTGTTGATTTGCATAATTGCCTAGCCAACCCCTTCCTTGCTGCAGGTATAAGTAAGCTGTGCCTGAGCAAGGAAGGCGTCAGTGCTTTGGTTGTCTAACCTAGTTCCAGTTTGTCTCTCTCCTGTGGTTGTCTTCCAGGTTCCAGCTCCTGTCTCCAGACTTCTGCTATAGAGACCCGCACCAGCATTCCATCTGCGGTGTAGCCTGACTCTCCGATCCATTCTGGACTCACCTGTTTCCAGTTACAGCAATCACCTGCTTCCAGCCCAGCTTCCAGCAGTGTACAGCTTCTCTTAAAGGGCCGGTGTCCTTTCTGCAGTTTACCACTCTCCACCGGTATTATTATTTCACCGCTCTCAAACTCCAAACTTCATTATCAATCACCTGCTTCCAGCCCAGCTTCCAGCAGTGTACAGCTTCTCTTAAAGGGCCGGTGTCCTTTCTGCAGTTTACCACTCTCCACCAGTATTATTATTTCATCGCTCTCAAGTTCGTTTATTATTTAACTGGTTCCAGCCAGTATCCACTCCGTACCAACAACAGTCTGGTTCCAGCCAGTATCCACAGCAGCCGTTTTATCTTCAGCAGCCCAGCCTTTCCTGGAACACCAGCTGGTACGATCCTGGGTTCTCTCCATTGCTACAGTCAGGCCTGGTAAGGACTTTCCAACTAGAAGATTATAAGAACTGTCTCACACTACCAGTGCCTGTGGCCCTTGCCACCCTGTAGTACCCAGGAATTGTATTTATCCTCTGTTGACTTTTATGTTTCCTTTACTGCTGCTGTGTTACGGAGTTTGTCATAATAAACATCATTGACTTTTATCCTGGTTGTCGTGGTCACGCCTTCGGCAGTTATTCTACATGTTACTTACATGTCTAGGGGTCTGATACAACCTCCCAGGTTCCGTTACATCTCAGCTCCTACAACTGAGGCTGCCTCCCGTCAGCTCAGGCCCTCAGTTGTGACAGTAAGCACTGACCTAATGAATCCAGCCGGAGACCAGGATCAAGCGACCAGGCCGATGCAAGAACTGGCAGCCCGACTTGAACATCAGGAGGCTGCACAGGGCCACATCATCCGCTGTCTCCAGGATCTCTCTACATGGCTGGATGGGATTCAAACGACCCTCCGTGGACCTGGCACGTCCGGTGCGTCCACTACAGTGACACCAGCTGTAACCCCACCCACCTTACCCATTTCCAGTCCACATCTTCATCTTCCCACGCCAGCAAAATTTGATGGATCTCCAAGGTTCTGCAGGGGATTTCTCAATCAATGTGAAATCCACTTTGAGCTTCTACCTGGCAATTTCTTCAGTGACCGTACCAAAATTGCCTATATCATCTCCCTTCTCAGTGGCTCAGCCCTTGACTGGGCATCACCTTTATGGGAGAAGTCTGATCCCCTGCTATCCTCCTATACTGACTTTGTAGCTACATTCAGGCGCATCTTCGACGAGCCAGGCCGGATAACATCTGCTTCATCTGAGATTCTCCGTTTACGCCAGGGAACACGTACTGTGGGACAGTATCTTATACAGTTTAAAATCCTGGCATCCGAACTGGCATGGAACGACGAGGCCCTGTATGCTGCATTCTGGCATGGCTTATCAGAACGCATCAAGGATGAGTTACCTACCAGAGACTTGCCCTCTAAGTTGGATGAGCTAATTTCTCTTTGCACGAAGGTTGATCTACGTTTCAGAGAGAGAGCAACCGAGCGAGGAAGATTATCTACTCCTAAATCTTCTGCTCCTCCTCCTCGTCAACCATCTCCATCCAAGGATGAGCCTGTGCAAATTAGTCGTTCCCGTCTATCTCCCGCTGAGCGCCGAAGACGTCTCTCTGAGTCTCTCTGTCTCTACTGTGCAGCTCCGTCGCACACTATCAATGCCTGTCCCAAACGTCCGGGAAACTCCAGATCCTAGCTCGCCAAGGAGAGGGCCGGCTAGGAGTAATGATCTCCTCTCCATCTCCTCATGACTGTAACCTCCCAGTGTCGCTCCAAATTGCTCAACGTTACAGGAACGTCATTGCCCTCCTTGATTCCGGAGCAGCTGGGAATTTCATAACCGAAGCTTATGTTAAACGGTGGTCCCTACCCACCGAGAGACTGTCCTCGTCCATCTCTTTGACTGCCGTGGATGGCAGCAAGATTTTTGACGCAGTCATTTCCTTAAGGACTCTTCCAGTTCGTCTGAGAGTGGGAGTTCTTCATTCTGAGTATATTTCTTTTTTAGTGATTCCAAGAGCCACACATCCAGTGGTTTTAGGCCTTCCATGGCTCCGTCTCCACAACCCATCAATTGACTGGACGACTACGCAAATACTGGCATGGGGTCCCTCCTGTGCTGAGACTTGTTTAGCCAAAGTTCTTCCTGTTTGTTCTTCCTTCCCCAGGTCATCTGATGTTCCGCCTCCTCCATATCAAGACTTCACGGATGTGTTCAGTAAAGCCTCTGCTGATATCCTTCCTCCTCATAGAGAATGGGACTGCCCAATCGACCTCATTCCAGGGAAGGTTCCACCGCGAGGCCGAACTTATCCGTTGTCTCTGCCTGAGACACACTCCATGGAAGAGTACATCAAAGAGAACCTGGCGAAGGGTTTCATCCGACCATCTTCTTCTCCAGCCGGCGCAGGCTTCTTCTTCGTTAAGAAGAAAGACGGTGGTCTGCGTCCGTGCATCGACTACAGAGGTCTGAACGACATTACCGTCAAGAACCGATACCCTTTACCCCTGATTACCGAGCTCTTTGATAGAGTTAGTGGTGCAACCATTTTCACAAAGCTGGACTTGAGGGGTGCCTACAATCTCATCCGAATCCGTGAGGGTGATGAGTGGAAGACCGCCTTTAACACCCGTGACGGACATTATGAGTACCTCGTCATGCCCTTCGGATTGAGCAACGCTCCAGCAGTCTTCCAGCACTTCGTGAATGAGATTTTCAGGGACATCTTGTACCGCCATGTCGTGGTTTATCTAGACGACATCCTCATCTTTGCTAATAATCTCGAAGATCATCGTTTCTGGGTAAAAGAGGTTCTTTCCCGTCTCCGTGTCAATCACCTCTATTGTAAATTGGAGAAGTGTGTGTTTGAAGTTAAAACCATTCCGTTTCTAGGTTACATTGTGTCCGGTTCCGGACTAGAGATGGATCCTGAGAAACTCCAAGCAATCCAGAATTGGCCTATACCCTTAAGCCTCAAAGGGGTCCAGAGGTTCTTAGGGTTCGCCAATTATTATAGAAAATTTATACGAGACTTTTCCACCATTGTGGCGCCTATCACTGCATTAACCAAGAAAGGTGCTAATCCGTCCAAGTGGTCCGAGGAAGCTACACAGGCCTTTCACCTTCTGAAGCAACGGTTCCTCTCTGTACCAGTTCTGAAACAGCCTGACACCGACTCTCCTTTTATCTTAGAGGTAGATGCCTCCTCCGTTGGAGTAGGAGCAGTGTTATCCCAGAGGGCCAAAGATGGACATCTACATCCTTGCAGTTTCTTCTCCCGGAAGTTCTCCCCAGCTGAGCGCAACTATGCCATTGGCGATCAGGAGTTGCTAGCCATCAAGCTCGCTCTGGAGGAGTGGAGATACCTGTTGGAGGGAGCTTCCCACTCAGTCACCATACTTACCGACCACAAAAATCTTTTATATCTCAAAGGCGCACAATGTCTGAATCCTCGTCAGGCCAGATGGGCACTTTTCTTCTCCAGGTTTGACTTTAAACTCCAGTTCTGTCCGGGTTCTCAGAATCGTAAGGCCGATGCCCTTTCCCGCTCATGGGAGCAAGAAAATGAGTCCGAGTCTGCAGACAAGCATCCTATTATTAATCCGTTGGCATTCTCCACGGTAGGGATGGACTCTACGCCTCCACCAGGGAAAAGTTTTGTTAAGCCAGTTCTAAGGAAGAAGCTCATGCATTGGGCCCATGCTTCCCGTTTTGCTGGACATACAGGCATTCAGAAAACCCTTGAATTTATTTCTAGGTCCTACTGGTGGCCAACTCTGAAGAAGGACGTTATGGAATTTATTGCCTCCTGCCCAAAGTGTGCCCAACACAAAGTCTCCCGCCAGTCGCCTGCGGGGCAACTGGTTCCATTATCTGTTCCCCGTCGACCTTGGACCCATTTGTCGATGGACTTTGTTTCCGATCTATCTATCTGCAACAAGTTTAATACCATCTGGGTGGTAGTTGACCGGTTCACCAAGATGGCACATTTCATCCCTCTCACCGGTCTTCCGTCAGCTTCCAAGTTGGCTCAAGTGTTTATACAAGAGATCTTCCGACTTCACGGTCTTCCTGAAGAGATCATCTCGGATCGTGGAGTACAATTTGTAGCCAAATTTTGGCGAAGTTTGTGTCAAGCCCTCCAAGTCAAGTTAAAGTTTTCCACGGCTTACCATCCTCAGACCAATGGTCAAACCGAGAGGGTGAATCAGGACTTGGAGGCCTTCCTCCGTATATATGTGTCTTCCTCTCAAGATGACTGGGTTCAACTCCTTCCTTGGGCCGAGTTCAGCCACAACAATCAATACCATTCCTCATCTTCTTCTTCACCATTCTTCATTAATTATGGATTCCACCCTAAAGTCCCAGAATTCCAACCGCTTCCCGCAACTTCTGTTCCAGCAGTGGATGTCACCTTGCGTCAGTTTTCAAATAACTGGAGGAACGTCTGCGCAGCCCTGCTTAAAGCCTCATTCAGGTATAAGAAGTTTGCCGATAGGAAGCGTAGAGCGGTTCCTGCTCTCAAGGTGGGTCATCGTGTGTGGCTGTCCACGAAGAATTTGAGGTTGAGAGTTCCCAGCATGAAATTTGCACCTCGCTACATCGGACCCTTCAAGATTGAACAAGTCATCAATCCTGTTGCCTACAGGTTACAGTTACCATCCTTCTTGAAAATACCCAGGACATTTCATGTTTCTTTGTTGAAACCGCTGATCCTGAATCGGTTTCATTCCGCACTTCCTCCAGCTCCCAAAGTTCAGACTCAACGGGGAGTCGAGTACGAGGTGGCCAAGATTTTGGACTCACGTTTCCGTTACGGTCAGTTACAATACCTCATTGACTGGAAGGGCTATGGTCCTGAAGAACGCTCTTGGACCAATGCCTCAGACGTCCATGCTCCTGCCTTGGTCCGAAATTTCCACGCAAAGTTTCCTTTAAAGCCAAAGAAGTGTCCTGGGGCCACTCCTAAAGGGGGGGGGGGGTGCTGTCACGATCCGGGTATCTGGACGGCATTACTTACCCTTCAGATGCCTCCTAAGGCTGGCTCAGCGTTCCAGGACCGGATCCCGCTGTTCCTGAGTTTCCACATGCAGAATGTCAGAGTGGTGATTTCATCAGCCGCGGCCTCCGCTGTGCCCGCGTGGTTAAATGTGCGCTTGTCAGTCTGGCATCTCCTGTCTCCTGTGGCCGGCGCCGCCATTACTGTTTCAATTCTCACATGGATTACAAACCAAACTTCCCTCCAAGTGTCTGCATGGGCGCAGCCATCTTGGATTTTGTCATCTGATCATTTCCACCAATCTGCTGTCTGTATTGTTGATTTGCATAATTGCCTAGCCAACCCCTTCATTGCTGCAGGTATAAGTAAGCTGTGCCTGAGCAAGGAAGGCGTCAGTGCTTTGGTTGTCTAACCTAGTTCCAGTTTGTCTCTCTCCTGTGGTTGTCTTCCAGGTTCCAGCTCCTGTCTCCAGACTTCTGCTATAGAGACCCGCACCAGCATTCCATCTGCGGTGTAGCCTGACTCTCCGATCCATTCTGGACTCACCTGTTTCCAGTTACAGCAATCACCTGCTTCCAGCCCAGCTTCCAGCAGTGTACAGCTTCTCTTAAAGGGCCGGTGTCCTTTCTGCAGTTTACCACTCTCCACCGGTATTATTATTTCACCGCTCTCAAACTCCAAACTTCATTATCAATCACCTGCTTCCAGCCCAGCTTCCCGCAGTGTACAGCTTCTCTTAAAGGGCCGGTGTCCTTTCTGCAGTTTACCACTCTCCACCGGTATTATTATTTCATCGCTCTCAAGTTCGTTTATTATTTAACTGGTTCCAGCCAGTATCCACTCCGTACCAACAACAGTCTGGTTCCAGCCAGTATCCACAGCAGCCGTTTTATCTTCAGCAGCCCAGCCTTTCCTGGAACACCAGCTGGTACGATCCTGGGTTCTCTCCATTGCTACAGTCAGGCCTGGTAAGGACTTTCCAACTAGAAGATTATAAGAACTGTCTCACACTACCAGTGCCTGTGGCCCTTTCCACCCTGTAGTACCCAGGAATTGTATTTATCCTCTGTTGACTTTTATGTTTCCTTTACTGCTGCTGTGTTACGGAGTTTGTCATAATAAACATCATTGACTTTTATCCTGGTTGTCGTGGTCACGCCTTCGGGCAGTTATTCTACATGTTACTTACATGTCTAGGGGTCTGATACAACCTCCCAGGTTCCGTTACATCTCAGCTCCTACAACTGAGGCTGCCTCCCGTCAGCTCAGGCCCTCAGTTGTGACAGTAAGCACTGACCTAATGAATCCAGCCGGAGACCAGGATCAAGCGACCAGGCCGATGCAAGAACTGGCAGCCCGACTTGAACATCAGGAGGCTGCACAGGGCCACATCATCCGCTGTCTCCAGGATCTCTCTACACGGCTGGATGGGATTCAAACGACCCTCCGTGGACCTGGCACGTCCGGTGCGTCCACTACAGTGACACCAGCTGTAACCCCACCCACCTTACCCATTTCCAGTCCACATCTTCATCTTCCAACGCCAGCAAAATTTGATGGATCTCCAAGGTTCTGCAGGGGATTTCTCAATCAATGTGAAATCCACTTTGAGCTTCTACCTGTCAATTTCTTCAGTGACCGTACCAAAATTGCCTATATCATCTCCCTTCTCAGTGGCTCAGCCCTTGACTGGGCATCACCTTTATGGGAGAAGTCTGATCCCCTGCTATCCTCCTATACTGACTTTGTAGCTACATTCAGGCGCATCTTCGACGAGCCAGGCCGGATAACATCTGCTTCATCTGAGATTCTCCGTTTACGCCAGGGAACACGTACTGTGGGACAGTATCTTATACAGTTTAAAATCCTGGCATCCGAACTGGCATGGAACGACGAGGCCCTGTATGCTGCATTCTGGCATGGCTTATCAGAACGCATCAAGGATGAGTTAGCTACCAGAGACTTGCCCTCTAAGTTGGATGAGCTAATTTCTCTTTGCACGAAGGTTGATCTACGTTTCAGAGAGAGAGCAACCGAGCGAGGAAGATCATCTACTCCTAAATCTTCTGCTCCTCCTCCTCGTCAACCATCTCCATCCAAGGATGAGCCTATGCAAATTAGTCGTTCCCGTCTATCTCCCGCTGAGCGCCGAAGACGTCTCTCTGAGTCTCTCTGTCTCTACTGTGCAGCTCCGTCGCACACTATCAATGCCTGTCCCAAACGTCCGGGAAACCTCAGATCCTAGCTCGCCAAGGAGAGGGCCGGCTAGGAGTAATGATCTCCTCTCCATCTCCTCATGACTGTAACCTCCCAGTGTCGCTCCAAATTGCTCAACGTTACAGGAACGTCATTGCCCTCCTTGATTCCGGAGCAGCTGGGAATTTCATAACCGAAGCTTATGTTAAACGGTGGTCCCTACCCACCGAGAGACTGTCCTCGTCCATCTCTTTGACTGCCGTGGATGGCAGCAAGATTTTTGACGCAGTCATTTCCTTAAGGACTCTTCCAGTTCGTCTGAGAGTGGGAGTTCTTCATTCTGAGTATATTTCTTTTTTAGTGATT
Organism: Pseudophryne corroboree; assembly: GCF_028390025.1. NCBI lineage: Eukaryota > Metazoa > Chordata > Amphibia > Anura > Myobatrachidae > Pseudophryne > Pseudophryne corroboree. Next base: position 6,281,139 of record NC_086444.1, read on the forward strand.
CCAAGAGCCACACATCCAGTGGTTTTAGGCCTTCCATGGCTCCGTCTCCACAACCCATCAATTGACTGGACGACTACGCAAATACTGGCATGGGGTCCCTCCTGTGCTGAGACTTGTTTAGCCAAAGTTCTTCCTGTTTGTTCTTCCTTCCCCAGGTCATCTGATGTTCCGCCTCCTCCATATCAAGACTTCACGGATGTGTTCAGTAAAGCCTCTGCTGATATCCTTCCTCCTCATAGAGAATGGGACTGCCCAATCGACCTCATTCCAGGGAAGGTTCCACCGCGAGGCCGAACTTATCCGTTGTCTCTGCCTGAGACACACTCCATGGAAGAGTACATCAAAGAGAACCTGGCGAAGGGTTTCATCCGACCATCTTCTTCTCCAGCCGGCGCAGGCTTCTTCTTCGTTAAGAAGAAAGACGGTGGTCTGCGTCCGTGCATCGACTACAGAGGTCTGAACGACATTACCGTCAAGAACCGATACCCTTTACCCCTGATTACCGAGCTCTTTGATAGAGTTAGTGGTGCAACCATTTTCACAAAGCTGGACTTGAGGGGTGCCTACAATCTCATCCGAATCCGTGAGGGTGACGAGTGGAAGACCGCCTTTAACACCCGTGACGGACATTGTGAGTACCTCGTCATGCCCTTCGGATTGAGCAACGCTCCAGCAGTCTTCCAGCACTTCGTGAATGAGATTTTCAGGGACATCTTGTACCGCCATGTCGTGGTTTATCTAGACGACATCCTCATCTTTGCTAATAATCTCGAAGATCATCGTTTCTGGGTAAAAGAGGTTCTTTCCCGTCTCCGTGTCAATCACCTCTATTGTAAATTGGAGAAGTGTGTGTTTGAAGTTAAAACCATTCCGTTTCTAGGTTACATTGTGTCCGGTTCCGGACTAGAGATGGATCCTGAGAAACTCCAAGCAATCCAGAATTGGCCTATACCCTTAAGCCTCAAAGGGGTCCAGAGGTCCTTAGGGTTCGCCAATTATTATAGAAAATTTATACGAGACTTTTCCACCATTGTGGCGCCTATCACTGCATTAACCAAGAAAGGTGCTAATCCGTCCAAGTGGTCCGAGGAAGCTACACAGGCCTTTCACCTTCTGAAGCAACGCTTCATCTCTGTACCAGTTCTGAAACAGCCCGACACCGACTCTCCTTTTATCTTAGAGGTAGATGCCTCCTCCGTTGGAGTAGGAGCAGTGTTATCCCAGAGGGCCAAAGATGGACATCTACATCCTTGCAGTTTCTTCTCCCGGAAGTTCTCCCCAGCTGAGCGCAACTATGCCATTGGCGATCAGGAGTTGCTAGCCATCAAGCTCGCTCTGGAGGAGTGGAGATACCTGTTGGAGGGAGCTTCCCACTCAGTCACCATACTTACAGACCACAAAAATCTTTTATATCTCAAAGGCGCACAATGTCTGAATCCTCGTCAGGCCAGATGGGCACTTTTCTTCTCCAGGTTTGACTTTAAACTCCAGTTCTGTCCGGGTTCTCAGAATCGTAAGGCCGATGCCCTTTCCCGCTCATGGGAGCAAGAAAATGAGTCCGAGTCTGCAGACAAGCATCCTATTATTAATCCGTTGGCATTCTCCACGGTAGGGATGGACTCTACGCCTCCACCAGGGAAAAGTTTTGTTAAGCCAGTTCTAAGGAAGAAGCTCATGCATTGGGCCCATGCTTCCCGTTTTGCTGGACATACAGGCATTCAGAAAACCCTTGAATTTATTTCTAGGTCCTACTGGTGGCCAACTCTGAAGAAGGACGTTATGGAATTTATTGCCTCCTGCCCAAAGTGTGCCCAACACAAAGTCTCCCGCCAGTCGCCTGCGGGGCAACTGGTTCCATTATCTGTTCCCCGTCGACCTTGGACCCATTTGTCGATGGACTTTGTTTCCGATCTACCTATCTGCAACAAGTTTAATACCATCTGGGTGGTAGTTGACCGGTTCACCAAGATGGCACATTTCATCCCTCTCACCGGTCTTCCGTCAGCTTCCAAGTTGGCTCAAGTGTTTATACAAGAGATCTTCCGACTTCACGGTCTTCCTGAAGAGATCATCTCGGATCGTGGAGTACAATTTGTAGCCAAATTTTGGCGAAGTTTGTGTCAAGCCCTCCAAGTCAAGTTAAAGTTTTCCACGGCTTACCATCCTCAGACCAATGGTCAAACCGAGAGGGTGAATCAGGACTTGGAGGCCTTCCTCCGTATATATGTGTCTTCCTCTCAAGATGACTGGGTTCAACTCCTTCCTTGGGCCGAGTTCAGCCACAACAATCAATACCATTCCTCATCTTCTTCTACACCATTCTTCATTAATTATGGATTCCACCCTAAAGTCCCAGAATTCCAACCGCTTCCCGCAACTTCTGTTCCAGCAGTGGATGTCACCTTGCGTCAGTTTTCAAATAACTGGAGGAACGTCCGCGCAGCCCTGCTTAAAGCCTCATTCAGGTATAAGAAGTTTGCCGATAGGAAGCGTAGAGCGGTTCCTGCTCTCAAGGTGGGTCATCGTGTGTGGCTGTCCACGAAGAATTTGAGGTTGAGAGTTCCCAGCATGAAATTTGCACCTCGCTACATTGGACCCTTCAAGATTGAACAAGTCATCAATCCTGTTGCCTACAGGTTACAGTTACCATCCTTCTTGAAAATACCCAGGACATTTCATATTTCTTTGTTGAAACCGCTGATCCTGAATCGGTTTCATTCCGCACTTCCTCCAGCTCCCAAAGTTCAGACTCAACGGGGAGTCGAGTACGAGGTGGCCAAGATTTTGGACTCACGTTTCCGTTACGGTCAGTTACAATACCTCATTGACTGGAAGGGCTATGGTCCTGAAGAACGCTCTTGGACCAATGCTTTAGACGTCCATGCTCCTGCCTTGGTCCGAAATTTCCACGCAATGTTTCCTTTAAAGCCAAAGAAGTGTCCTGGGGCCACTCCTAAAGGGGGGGTGGGGGGTGCTGTCACGATCCGGGTATCTGGACGCCATTACTTACCCTTCAGATGCCTCCTAAGGCTGGCTCAGCGTTCCAGGACCGGATCCCGCTGTTCCTGAGTTTCCACATGCAGAATGTCAGAGTGGTGATTTCATCAGCCGCGGCCTCCGCTGTGCCCGCGTGGTTAAATGTGCGCTTGTCAGTCTGGCATCTCCTGTCTCCTGTGGCCGGCGCCGCCATTACTGTTTCAATTCTCACATGGATTACAAACCAAACTTCCCTCCAAGTGTCTGCATGGGCGCAGCCATCTTGGATTTTGTCATCTGATCATTTCCACCAATCTGCTGTCTGTATTGTTGATTTGCATAATTGCCTAGCCAACCCCTTCCTTGCTGCAGGTATAAGTAAGCTGTGCCTGAGCAAGGAAGGCGTCAGTGCTTTGGTTGTCTAACCTAGTTCCAGTTTGTCTCTCTCCTGTGGTTGTCTTCCAGGTTCCAGCTCCTGTCTCCAGACTTCTGCTATAGAGACCCGCACCAGCATTCCATCTGCGGTGTAGCCTGACTCTCCGATCCATTCTGGACTCACCTGTTTCCAGTTACAACAATCACCTGCTTCCAGCCCAGCTTCCAGCAGTGTACAGCTTCTCTTAAAGGGCCGGTGTCCTTTCTGCAGTTTACCACTCTCCACCGGTATTATTATTTCACCGCTCTCAAACTCCAAACTTCATTATCAATCACCTGCTTCCAGCCCAGCTTCCAGCAGTGTACAGCTTCTCTTAAAGGGCCGGTGTCCTTTCTGCAGTTTACCACTCTCCACCGGTATTATTATTTCATCGCTCTCAAGTTCGTTTATTATTTAACTGGTTCCAGCCAGTATCCACTCCGTACCAACAACAGTCTGGTTCCAGCCAGTATCCACAGCAGCCGTTTTATCTTCAGCAGCCCAGCCTTTCCTGGAACACCAGCTGGTACGATCCTGGGTTCTCTCCATTGCTACAGTCAGGCCTGGTAAGGACTTTCCAACTAGAAGATTATAAGAACTGTCTCACACTACCAGTGCCTGTGGCCCTTGCCACCCTGTAGTACCCAGGAATTGTATTTATCCTCTGTTGACTTTTATGTTTCCTTTACTGCTGCTGTGTCACGGAGTTTGTCATAATAAACATCATTGACTTTTATCCTGGCTGTCGTGGTCACGCCTTCGGGCAGTTATTCTACATGTTACTTACATGTCTAGGGGTCTGATACAACCTCCCAGGTTCCGTTACATCTCAGCTCCTACAACTGAGGCTGCCTCCCGTCAGCTCAGGCCCTCAGTTGTGACAGCTAGCACTTGTCTCCCGGTTGCCATGACGACGTGGCAGCACAGGGCAGGAGACCCTAACAGTACCCCCCCTCTGACGAGGGGTCAAAGAACCCCTACCACTGGGTTTATCGGGGAACTGCGAGAAGAAAGAGCGTATCAGTCTGGGGGCATGAAGATCACAACTGCGCACCCACGACCGCTCCTCCGGGCCATACCCCTTCCAGTGCACCAAAAATGACAGCCGACCCCGAACCACCTTGGAGTCAAGAATCCTTTCAACAACAAACTCCCTCTGGCCACGTATCAGAAGAGGGGAAGGTCTTCCACTGGAAGAAGGATTACTAATCGCCTGTTTTAAAAGGGAACAATGAAATGTTTTATTGATACCCAAAGAACGGGGCAGATCTAACTGAAATGCCACCGGATTGATAACCCTGGTGATCTTATAAGGGCCGATGAACCGGGGGCCTAACTTATGAGATGGCTGTCTCAACTTCAAATTCTTGGTAGACAACCAGACGCAGTCTCCTAATTTGAAGCTGCAGGGTCTTTTCCGCTTATCAAAAACCCTTTTGGTCACTAATGACACAGACACAAGGGCTTTCTTCACTTTCCGCCAAATACCTCTAAGGACCGAAACCACAGAGGAACCACCAGACGTGGAGTCCAGGGGGTCAAAAGAATTGGCCTTAGGATGATGCCCATACACACAAAGGAAGGGAGAGATCCCTGTAGCAGAGTGAGCCGCGTTGTTATAGGCAAACTCCGCCATGGACAGATGAGCAACCCAGTCAGTCTGACACTTGGAGACATAACACCTGAGGAACTGCTCCAAGGACTGGTTCACCCTTTCAGTCTGCCCATTAGACTGCGGATGGTAGCCCGACGACAAGCTGACAGAAATCTGGAGATCGGAACAAAATGCCCTCCAGAATTTGGCCACAAACTGGGATCCGCGGTCAGAGACCACATCAAGTGGCAACCCGTGGAGACGCACAACATGCAGCATAAATAATTCAGACAGGCGTCTGGCCGATGGCAGCCCAACCAGTGGAACGAAGTGCGCCATCTTCGAAAACCTGTCAACGACAACCCAGATGGCTGTCATCCCCGAGGATTTGGGCAAGTCCACCACAAAATCCATTGAAATGTGGGTCCATGGCTTAGATGGGATAGAGAGTGGATGTAATGGGCCAACAGGAACCCCTCTAGGAGTCTTATTTCGGGCACAGATGTCACATGCTCGAACCCACTGATCCACATCCTTAGCCACGGAGGGCCACCACACCGCCCTAGATAGCAACTCCCGAGTTCTGGCAATACCCGGGTGACCTACAGACTTCTTGGCATGGAATTCCAGGAACACTCGCTGTCTTAACCTAGGAGGCACAAACAAAAGACCTACCGGAAGGTCTGGAGGAGCCTGCTCCTGTGCTCTAAGGACTAATGATAAGAGGTCCTGGGTAATGCCCACTTTAATACATGATGGGGAAACAATGGGCAACGGCTCCTCGGTGGTCTCCTGGATTGGAGCAAAACTCCGCGAGAGCGCATCAGCCTTGATGTTTTTTTGACCCAGGGCGATATGTTATCAAAAAATTAAAGCGAGCAAAAAACAAAGCCCATCGTGCCTGCCTGGCATTGAGACGCTTTGCTGACTCTAAATATGCCAGATTCTTATGGTCAGTGAGAATTGAGACCACAAACTTAGCCCCCTCAAGCCAGTGTCTCCACTCCTCAAGTGCATCCTTAATAGCCAACAATTCCCGGTTACCCACGTCATAATTCATCTCGGCAGGCGAAAATTTACGGGAAAAGTAAGCACAGGGATGAAGGCGATTATCAGACACTCCCATCTGAGAAAGCACTGCCCCAATACCCATCTCAGAGGCATCCACCTCCACCACAAAAGGACGCTCTGGATCTGGGTGTCGCAGCACCTTGGCCGAAACAAATGCCCTTTTGAGACGGGCAAAAGCCGCTTTAGCCTCACAAGACCAGTGAGCAACATCCGCCCCTTTCTTAGTGAGTGCCACCAAGGGCGCCACTATAGACGAAAATCCAGCGATAAATCGTCTATAAAAATTCGCAAAGCCCAGGAAACGCTGAAGCGCCTTCAAACTAGTGGGCTGCACCCAATCCAGGACTGCCTGTACCTTGGAACCCTCCATTTGGAAACCTTCTGGGGAGATAATATATCCTAGAAATGCGATTTGCTGAACTTCAAATTCGCACTTCTCCAGCTTCGCCCCAAGCCGGTGGTCTCTGAGTTTCTGGAGGACTAAGCGTACATGCTTCCGATGTTCCTCCAGGGAATGGGAGAAGATTAGGATGTCATCTAAGTATACAACTAAGAATCTATCCAAATATTCCCTGAGCACATCATTCATGAAATCCTGGAAGACTGCCGGGGCATTACAGAGCCCAAAAGGCATCACCAAATATTCATAATGCCCTGAGTGGGTATTAAAGGCAGTCTTCCATTTATCCCCCTCTCTTATTCGGATTAGATTGTACGCACCGCGTAGGTCAATCTTAGAAAAAATGGTGGCAGTACGAAGCTGGTCAAACAAGACCGAAATGAGAGGCAGTGGGTATGAGTTTTTAATCGTGATACGGTTCAATTCCCTGAAGTCGATGCAGGGTCGCAACGAACCGTCCTTTTTACCCACGAAGAAGAACCCCGACCCAACTGGAGACTGTGAAGGTCTGATAAATCCCTTAGCCAAGTTCTCCTGAATGTACTCTGCCATAGCCTGAGTCTCAGGACGTGACAGGGAGTACAACCTGCTCTTGGGAAGCTTAGCATTTGGCAACAAATCAATGGCACAGTCATAGGGGCGATGGGGAGGTAGTACCTCTGCAACTTTTTTGGAGAACACGTCCGCAAAATCTGCATAACACCCATGCAATCCTGGCAAACTTAGCTGCGAGAGCCTGACTGGAAGGCTCAAGCAACTCCTGAAACAATCAGTACCCCAACTAAGAATCTCCCCAGAGACCCAGTCAAATTGAGGATTGTGGGCCCTTAACCAGGGTAACCCCAACACCAATGGGGCAAAAGTACAGACAGTCACATAAAAGGACAATTTTTCAGAGTGTGTGGCTCCAATAAACAAAGAAATCTGGCTAGTGCAAGAGGTAATTTTACCTTGGGATAATGGTTCCCCGTTTAACCCACAAATCTCAATTTCCGATGCCAAGGGTACTAAGGGAACAGAGTGTTTCAGGGCGAATTGGCGGTCCATAAAAACCCCGTCGGCCCCACTGTCCACAAAGGCCTCAGTCTTGACAGTTTGACCGAGGATCTTCAAGGTCACCGGAATGATAAAAGTCTTCTTGGGAAATTCTGACTTCTGGCCTGACAGGATATTTCCCATCACCCTCAGGCCCTGAAGTTTTCCGGCTTTTCTGGGCATGATACTACCACATGACCTTTATTCCCACAGTACAAACACAACCCCTGCTGTCTCCTCCGCGTCTTCTCACGCGAGGAGAGGCGGGTAGCCCCAATCTGCATAGGCTCCTCGGAAAATTCCTCAGAGTCTGAGGTTCCCTTGGGAAGGAAGGAAATCTCAGTCTCCCTTTCAAGCCTACACTCTCTCAGCCGTCTATCCACCCGGATGGATAACTGCATGAGCTGATCCAAGCTATCAGGCAAGGGATATTGTACCAGTTGGTCCTTTATCTGGTTAGAAAGACCTCTTCTGTACTGGTGTCTCAGGGCTGGGTCATTCCACTGGGTATCATGGGCCAACCTCCGAAACTCCGTACAGTAAACCTCAACTGGCCTTCGCCCTTGCTTAAGGATCGAAATCTGAGCCTCGGCTGAGGCCGTCTTGTCAGGGTCATCATACAACATGCCCAGTGCCGTAAAAAAAGCATCAACACTTTTAAGCGACGGACAGTCAGGCTGCAACCCATATGCCCAGACCTGTGGGTCTCCTTGTAGCAAGGAAATCACTATGCCCACCCGCTGAATCTCCGACCCAGAAGACTGAGGCCTAAGCCGGAAGTATAGCTTGCAGCTCTCCTTGAAACAAAAGAACTGCGAGCGATCTCCAGAAAAACGATCCGGGAGATTTACTTTCGGCTCCTTAACCCCTGCAGGTGCTGCTGCTGCGGGAGCTCTGCCAGCAGCCTGGGAGGTGTGCATTTTAATGGACAAATCATTAAATTGTCGAGTCAGGACCTGCACCTGATCGACCACCTGTTGCAACGTATTTTGAGGGGTATGCTCCATATTCCCACAAAATTTCAACAGGAGTATTAGGCTGCTGAATATGTTATGCACACCAGTGCCTGCAGGAAAGTACTGGTGTCAGGACTGTTATGCACTCCAGTGCCTGCAGGAATGTACTGATGTTTGAACTGTTATGCAAAACAAATGGACTCACAGACAGACTGGGGAATATGACATAACGTACACAGAAGGTGATAGGGTAACAAAATACACACAAAGTGAACAGAGAAGCCCAGAGGCTAAGGAACTGGGTATCTCCCTTGTATTAGAACTGCTCAGATGGGAAAAGCAAGATGTTGTGTTTTAATACGTAGAGAACCCGAAATGCTGTTGCTAAGGGCAACAGCAAAACCCTAAAGGGTTACCAACGGGTGTGGCAGTAAACTCCTTGGTCAGAGATGGAATGATAGACACAAGGAGAGTCTCCACAATCCTAATTCTCACTTGCAGTGCACAGGTTCAGCATACTGCCACTAAACTGACCCCTGACACCTAGCACAGTGAGACAGGATTAGACAGGCAAGTCTTAGAATACAGCCGCAAACTTGCTAAGTTCACAGAGTAGTAACAGAACCCCAGCAAGCTAAACGACTGACTCCAGTCTTACTGCTAGGTCTGGATTGGCAGAGTGTAATACCAAATCCCCAGGCCTATTTGCAGTAAGCAACAAACAAATACAAAGCTACACAGTACTGGCTAACTTTCAGAAACTGACTAACCAACAAAGATTCAGCAGCATCTGCTTACCCTGAAAAGAGGCCTTATAAAGCAGGTGCTGTCCACGCCCCACTCAGACCTCACAGACTGTGAGCACAAAAACCAGCACCGGATCCCCTGCCATGCACAGAGCCTATAACCACTGCACAGCAAAAGACCCGAACCGGAGTATCAGCTGCGCTCAGGTTACTCCGCTAGCACTTGTCTCCCGGTTGCCATGACGACGTGGCAGCACAGGGCAGGAGACCCTAACACCTTGGGGATTCGTGATTTAGAAGAACGTACAGTTCTTTGCTGTGCTTTTGTCAGCTTAAGTCTTTTCATTTTTCTAGCGAGAGGATGAGTTCTTCCATCCTCATGTGAATCTGAACCACTAGCCATGGACATAGGCCAGGGCCTCAGCCGTTCCTTGCCACTCCGTGTCGTAAATGGCATATTGGCAAGTTTACGCTTCTCATCAGATGCTTTCAATTTAGATTTTTGGGTCATTTTACTGAACTTTTGTTTTTTGGATTTTACATGCTCTCTACTATGACATTGGGCATCGGCCTTGGCAGAGGACGTTGATGGCATTTCATCGTCGCGGCCATGACTAGTGGCAGCAGCTTCAGCACGAGGTGGAAGTGGATCTTGATCTTTCCCTATTTTAACCTCCACATTTTTGTTCTCCATTTTTTAATGTGTGGAATTATATGCCAGTATCAATAGCAATGGCCTACTACTATATATACTGCGCACAACTGAAATGCACCACAGGTATGGACGGATAGTATACTTGACGACACAGAGGTAGGTAGAGCAGTGGCCTTCCGTACCATACTGCTATGTATACTGGTGGTCACTGTCAGCAAACTGCAAAACTAAAATGCACCACAGGTATAGAATCTAGATGGATTGTATACTTGACGACACAGAGGTAGGTAGAGCAGTGGCCTTCCGTACCGTACTGCTATATATACTGGTGGTCACTGTCAGCAAACTGCAAAATTAAAATGCACCACAGGTATGGATGGATAGTATACTTGATGACACAGAGGTAGGTAGAGCAGTGGCCTTCCGTACCATACTGCTATATATACTGGTGGTCACTGTCAGCAAACTGCAAAACTGAAATGCACCACAGGTAAAAAATCTAGATGGATAGTATACTTGACGACACAGAGGTAGGTAGAGCAGTGGCCTTCCGTACCGTACTGCTATATATACTGGTGGTCACTGTCAGCAAACTGCAAATCTAAAATGCACCACAGGTATAGAATCTAGATGGATAGTATACTTGACGACAATGAGGTAGGTAGAGCAGTGGCCTTCCGTACCGTACTGCTATATACTGGTGGTCACTGTCAGCAAAACTCTGCACTGTACTCCTCCTATATAATACTGCTGGTCCCCAGTCCCCACAATAAAGCAGTGTGAACACAGATATATGCAGCACACTGAGCACAGATATGGAGTGTTTTTCAGGCAGACAACGTATACTGGTGGTCACTGTCAGCAAAAATTTGCACTGTACTCCTCCTATATAATATACTGGTGGTCCCCAGTCCCCACAATAAAGCAGTGTAAGCACAGATATATGCAGCACATTGAGCACAGATATGGAGTGTTTTTCAGGCAGACAACGTATACTGGTGGTCACTGTCAGCAAAAATCTGCACTGTACTCCTCCTATATAATACAGCTGCTCCCCAGTCCCCACAATTAAGCAGTGTGAGCACAGATATATGCAGCACACTGAGCACAGATATGGAGTGTTTTTCAGGCAGACAACGTATACTGGTGGTCACTGTCAGCAAAACTCTGCACTGTACTCCTCCTATATAATACAGCTGCTCCCCTGTCCCCACAATTAAGCAATAAGCACAAATATTTGAAATGCATCAACATTAATAAATGGAGAGGACGCCAGCCACGTCCTCTCCCTAACATTTCCAATGCACGACGTTCGGGCACGCTCGGGTTAACCGAGCCATACGGGAGAATCCGAGTATGCCCCCGACCCGTGTAAAATGGGTGAAGTTGTGGGGGGGTTCGGTTTCAGAGGAACCGAACCCGCTCATCACTAATGTACATATATATATATATATATATATATATATATATAGTCTTTTGAACAAAGAGGGCACTCACCAAATTTTCATAAAAGAAAGTCAGAAGGTCATTTATTAGTACATCCGCAAGTCGACGTTTCGATCACGTCCAAGTGATCTTTGTCAAGACAGCAAAACAGTGTTGTTTGGTGACAGAACACCAGATGCTGCTTCTGGTGTTCTGTCACCAAACAACACTGTTTTGCTGTCTTGACAAAGATCACTTGGACGTGATCGAAACGTCGACTTGCGGATGTACTAATAAATGACCTTCTGACTTTCTTTTATGAAAATTTGGTGAGTGCCCTCTTTGTTCAAAAGACTATTATCAGGAACCCTAAATTCATTGGAGTTGAGCACCACCGTGTTGTCTTCTACTGATACAGCTTTGTGCGGATGTCCACAAACTCTATATATATATATATATATATATATATATATATATATATATTCAATGCAAGGTCTGGCACTCCCAACACAAATACTTATCTGCAGCCGGTGCCCTCCAGCCTGTCCTGCTGTGCCTGCAGCCCCTGTGCCTGCAGCCCCTCCAGCCCTACCAGCCTGTCCTGCTGTGCCTGCAACTCCTCCAGCTCTACCAGCCTGTCCTGCTGTGCCTGCAGCCCCTGTGCCTGCAGCCCCTCCAGCCCTACCAGCCTGTCCTGCTGTGCCTGCAGCTCCTCCAGCTCTACCAGCCTGTCCTGCTGTGCCTGCAGCCCCTGTGCCTGCAGCCCCTCCAGCCCTACCAGCCTGTCCTGCTGTGCCTGCAGCTCCTCAAGCCCTACCAGCCTGTCTGGCTGTGCCTGCAGCCCCTCCAGCCCTACCAGCCTGTCTGGCTGTGCCTGCATCCCCTCCAGCCCTACCAGCCTGTCCTGCCGTGCCTGCATCCCCTCCAGCCCTACCAGCCTGTCCTGCTGTGCCTGCAGCCCCTCCAGCCCTACCAGCCTGTCCTGCTGTGCCTGCAGCCCCTTTAGCCCTACCAGCCTGTCCTGCTGTGCCTGCAGCCCCTCCAGCCCTACCAGCCTGTCCTGCTGTGCCTGCAGCCCCTCCAGCCCTACCAGCCTGTCCTGCTGTGCCTGCAGCCCCTTTAGCCCTACCAGCCTGTCCTGCTGTGCCTGCAGCCCGTCCAGCCCTACCAGCCTGTCCTGCTGTGCCTGCAGCTCCTCCAGCCCTACCAGCCTGTCTGGCTGTGCCTGCAGCCCCTCCAGACCTACAAGCCTGTCCTGCTGTGCCTGCAGCCCCTCCAGCCCTACCAGCCTATCATGCTGTGCCTGCATCCCCTCCAGCCCTACCAGCCTATCCTGCTGTGCCTGCAGCCCCTCCTGCCCTACCAGCCTGTCCTGCTGTGCCTGCAGCTCCTCAAGCCCTACCAGCCTGTCTGGCTGTGCCTGCAGCCCCTCCAGCCCTACCATCCTGTCCTGCCGTGCCTGCAGCTCCTCCAGCCCTATCAGCCTGTCCTGCCGTGCCTGCATCCCCTCCAGCCCTACCAGCCTGTCCTGCCGTGCCTGCAGCCCCTCCAGCCCTACCAGCCTGTCCTGCTGTGCCTGCAGCCCCTCCAGCCCTACCAGCCTATTCTGCTGTGCCTGCAGCCCCTCCAGCCCTACCAGCCTGTCCTGCTGTGCCTACAGCCCCTCCAGCCCTACCAGCCTGTCCTGCTGTGCCTGCATCCCCTCCAGCCCTACCAGCCTGTCCGTCTGTGCCTGCAGCCCGTCCAGCTCTACCAGCCTGTCCTGCCGTGCCTGCAGCTCCTCCAGCCCTATCAGCCGGTCCTGCCGTGCCTGCATCCCCTCCAGCCCTACCAGCCTGTCCTGCCGTGCCTGCAGCCCCTCCAGCCCTACCAGCCTGTCCTGCTGTGCCTGCAGCCCCTCCAGCCCTACCAGCCTATTCTGCTGTGCCTGCAGCCCCTCCAGCCCTACCATCCTGTCCTGCTGTGCCTGCAGCCCCTCCAGCCCTACCATCCTGTCCTGCCGTGCCTGCAGCTCCTCCAGCCCTATCAGCCTGTCCTGCCGTGACTGCATCCCCTCCAGCCCTACCAGCCTGTCCTGCCGTGCCTGCAGCCCCTCCAGCCCTACCAGCCTGTCCTGCTGTGCCTGCAGCCCCTCCAGCCCTACCAGCCTATTCTGCTGTGCCTGCAGCCCGTCCAGCTCTACCAGCCTGTCCTGCCGTGCCTGCAGCCCCTCCAGCCCTACCAACCTGTCCTGCCGTGCCTGCAGCCCCTCCAGCCCTACCAGCCTGTCCTGCCGTGCCTGCAGCCCCTCCAGCCCTACCAGCCTGTCCTGCTGTGCCTGCAGCCCCTCCAGCCCTACCAGCCTGTCCTGCTGTGCCTGCATCCCCTCCAGCCCTACCAGCCTGTCCTGCTGTGCCTGCAGCCCCTCCAGCCCTACCAGCCTGTCCTGCTGTGCCTGCAGCCCCTCCAGCTCTACCAGCCTGTCCGTCTGTGCCTGCAGCCCCTCCAGCCCTACCAGCCTGTCTGGCTGTGCCTGCAGCCCCTCCAGCCCTACCAGCCTGTCCTGCTGTGCCTGCAGCTCCTCCAGCCCTACCAGCCTGTCCTGCTGTGCCTGCAGCCCCTCCAGCCCTACCAGCCTATTCTGCTGTGCCTGCAGCCCCTCCAGCCCTACCATCCTGTCCTGCTGTGCCTGCAGCCCCTCCAGCCCTACCATCCTGTCCTGCCGTGCCTGCAGCTCCTCCAGCCCTATCAGCCTGTCCTGCCGTGCCTGCATCCCCTCCAGCCCTACCAGCCTGTCCTGCCGTGCCTGCAGCCCCTCCAGCCCTACCAGCCTGTCCTGCTGTGCCTGCAGCCCCTCCAGCCCTACCAGCCTATTCTGCTGTGCCTGCAGCCCGTCCAGCTCTACCAGCCTGTCCTGCCATGCCTGCAGCCCCTCCAGCCCTACCAGCCTGTCCTGCCGTGCCTGCAGCCCCTCCAGCCCTACCAGCCTGTCCTGCCGTGCCTGCAGCCCCTCCAGCCCTACCAGCCTGTCCTGCTGTGCCTGCAGCCCCTCCAGCCCTACCAGCCTGTCCTGCTGTGCCTGCATCCCCTCCAGCCCTACCAGCCTGTCCTGCTGTGCCTGCAGCCCCTCCAGCCCTACCAGCCTGACCTGCTGTGCCTGCAGCCCCTCCAGCTCTACCAGCCTGTCCGTCTGTGCCTGCAGCCCCTCCAGCCCTACCAGCCTGTCCTGCCGTGCCTGCAGCCCCTCCAGCCCTACCAGCCTGTCCTGCCGTGCCTGCAGCCCCTCCAGCCCTACCAGCCTGTCCTGCTGTGCCTGCAGCCCCTCCAGCCCTACCAGCCTGTCCTGCTGTGCCTGCATCCCCTCCAGCCCTACCAGCCTGTCCTGCTGTGCCTGCAGCCCCTCCAGCCCTACCAGCCTGTCCTGCTGTGCCTGCAGCCCCTCCAGCTCTACCAGCCTGTCCGTCTGTGCCTGCAGCCCCTCCAGCCCTACCAGCCTGTCTGGCTGTGCCTGCAGCCCCTCCAGCCCTACCAGCCTGTCCTGCTGTGCCTGCATCCCCTCCAGCCCTACCAGCCTGTCCTGCTGTGCCTGCAGCTCCTCCAGCCCTACCAGCCTGTCCTGCTGTGCCTGCAGCCCCACCAGCCCTACCAGCCTGTCCTGCTGTGCCTGCAGCCCCTCCAGACCTACCAGCCTGTCTGGCTGTGCCTGCATTTGTGGGTGTCTGGGGCTTGCGGGTTCTCAGGTCACAGACTCTGCAGTTATGAACAGGTCTCCCCTAGGCAGGCAAGTATCTGATGCTGTCACCTGTCACTCCAGAGCTTAATTCCTAGCAGATCTGCTGTGAGACCCATTACTGTATATTGGATTATTTGGGACATTGATGCAGGTTATGTATCTGGGACCATTTCCTGCTTCAGGACCTCAACATCAATCTGGGGACTTGTTGTTGATGATTCGGCAGACTGCGTCTAGCCCAGCAGCTTCATTGGACTCCTCCCTTCACGCATTGGATGTATCAGTGTGCTGTCCTGTATACAATTCTGTTGTTAAAACCTAATTTCAAGTTCCTCATATGCTGCCATGTTTCAGTAATCTAGGGACCCCGTATTCTCACATACGGCAAGATTCTGTAGATTTTGGTGACTGGTGGGAAGTGGCCATTTTACAGCTGTACAATACTGCAGGGCAGACTATGCAATCACCCAGTGACAACATGTCTTACAACTGAACACTCCCCTGGTGCGCAGTAAAAAACGTGAACACAGAAAAAGATTTGCTCTGCATCTACATCGCACGGAAGGAACAGCAGAGTTCAGAGTTCTACACAGCTCTCTAAAATAAAAATAAAAATCATTACAATCATCGATAGAGTTGGGACATACAGCACTGTAAAAAAATTACAATGAGTGAGATCACTATGTCACTGCAGGTGTCAGGTACCTGTATCCGTGACTCTCTTGGCATAGTGGTATCACCGATAGTTACCATGCTCATGAGCTAGGGTTCGACTCCCGCAGAGGAAAAGATGTTTTGAAAAATAATTTTAAATATTTTTCTGTTACCAATTTTATGCTGGATGTACTGTATGTTATGCACCGCAAGTCTCTTTTTATTATACACTGTGACTTGTGCAGTACACATTGGCCCTCATTCCGAGTTGATCGGTCGCAAGGCGATTTTAGCAGAGTTACACACGCTAAGCCGCCGCCTACTGGGAGTGAATCTTAGCTTCTTAAAATTGCGAGCGATGTATTCGCAATATTGCGATTACAAACTACTTAGCAGTTTCAGAGTAGCATCTGACTTACTCGGCATCTGCGATCAGTTCAGTGCTTGTCGTTCCTGGTTTGACGTCACAAACACACCCAGCGTTCGCCCAGACACTCCCCCGTTTCTCCGGCCACTCCTGCGTTTTTTCCGGAAACGGTAGCATTTTTATCCACACGCCCCTAAAACGCTGTGTTTCCGCCCAGTAACACCCATTTCCTGTCAATCACACTGCGATCGCCGGAGCGAAGAAAAAGCCGTGAGTAAAAATACTAACTTCATTGTAAAAATACTTGGCGCAGTCGCAGTGCGAATATTGCGCATGCGTACTAAGCGGATTTTCACTGCGATGCGATGAAAAATACAGAGTGAATGACTCGGAATGAGGGCCATTGTTCAGCAAGCACAAAGCATCAATTTCTGCAGTGAGCTCACGCAATGCTAACATGCCTTACACATGAATGCTGGGCCCCAGGATCGCTGTATAAAGTGATCACACACTGTAACTAAGTATGAGAACACAGAAAAAGATCTGCCAGCAATACTTTATATGCATAACCTTGCATTTCGTATGCAGATGCATTCACAGTCTCACACTGAATATAGACATGCCACATATCACTCCAATCAGCAGAGTCTGCTTGTGCATCCTATTTGCACAGTGATGGGTATAAGACGCATGTATGGCAAAAAGACACCCGATGTTAGCAGAGCTGTCCTGAAATGGACAGTTCACTCTCGCCAGTTAACTCGCAGTGCATGCACAATACTGACATGCCTTGCAAATGAACATGCCTTTTGGATTTCCTTCCTACAATCAAAGCCAGCATGGGCCATTCATTTACATAGTGTAACGGCCATGCTGTGTTTGTCATTTACTAAGCAGTACACCCAGTCCATTAATCACAAGTCTCACGGGATTGGGGGTGGGGGAGGCTGCCTATTAAAGCAATAGGGAGGCCCAGGAAGAAGTACAGTAAACACATTTTCATAAAGATAACACTCTTGTAATTTAAGAAGCCACACTTGTATTGTATATCTGTGTAAAAAGTAGCAACTACAGGTTTTTTCTAATTTCCCCAAAACAAGTTCTGTCATGTTTCGTATACAGACATGCACACAGATAAACCATTCAGTTGTGAAAAAAGCTACTTTTTTGCAGAAAGAAAAATGCTGATGCACACTCTAAGCACTAATTCTTCCTTGCCCTTCATCTTTAGGGTGAGTGAGGATTCCTGTGGCTATACTATTGGCTTTTTCTGACTCAATGTATTTTTCTCCAGGTTCCTAAACTAGTGACATATTCTCCACTATGATAAATCACCTTGATGTGATTTTTTTTGAGTCTTCACTTGCATAGCAACATCAAATGGATAATGTTTCAGTGTCCGGAAATGCTTTCCGCACTATGGGGGTCATTCCGAGTTGATCGTAGCTGTGCAAAATTTAGCACAGCTACGATCAACTTTCCTGACATGCGGGGGGACGTCCAGTACGGGGCTAGTCTGCCACGCATGTCAGTCCGGCCCCCCTCACCGAAGTGCAAAGGCATCACACAGCGGCGATACCTTTGAACTTCAGGAGTAGCTCCCGGCCAGCGCAGCTTTAGCGTGCAGGCCGGGAGCTGCTCCTTGCTCCCTGGGCCGCAGCGGCTGCGTATAACATCATGCAGCCACTGTGGCCCGCCCCCAGTTCGGTCCGGCCACGCCTGCGTTGGCCAGACCACGCCTATGAAACGGTGGCTAAACGCCGCTGTTTCACCCCCTCCCGCCCATCGATCGCCTCTACCTGTCAATCAGGTAGAGGCGATCGTTATCCTGCTACGGCCTTCGGCCGTCCCGCATGCGCAGGTGCACTATGGCGCCTGCGTAGCAAGGACTTGTTCACTCTGCTGCGTTAAAACGCAGCGAGCGAATGGGTTGGAATGACCCCCACTGTGAGACAAGATGTGTGGCGCAGTGGGACCTGCGGTTGCTGTATTGCCTATTCAGATCAAATTTCAAAACATTGAGGCAATTATGGGAGCTGAGGATATTGACCTACAGTAGGACGACGAACTTTCGGCAATAAATTACTACAATGGGGTAGAACATTTACCTTACCCAAGCATTTTCAATTTCTAAAATCACCCATTTTCGCTACACACTGATGTGTATTGCACACCCTGTATACTACCCAATTTAGAAACACCCATACTGATCATAATACATGAAATCAGTATAAGGCCATTGCTTTTCCCCAGGGAGGTCAGGTCAGATATAGCATGTGACTGAGTGTTGGAGGTGTGACATGGTGAAGGGGCTTCCAGCAGCATTTACATTATAATGATGTGATGTAAGAATAGACCCCACCTTGCTGCGGCTTGTCTGAGTTTTCTTTCTTCTTTCCGGGTGTTTTTCTCACGGCAGCATATGTGATGTCATCGCTCTGTGGAGAGACTGGGATATGAGAGCAGAGGTGAGTGACGGCAGTCATAGACTCCTAGCAGTGACATCAGACACTCCCAGACATTGGGGGCAGACACCAGTGGTGCAGTGGCTTCTCCATAACGGCCCCCAAGACCCCAATCAGTTCAAGTTTTCCATATCACTTGTGGGTCTTTACACTGTGTCAGTTGGCATTACACCTGTGCCCTGCTAATACCCCTTTCACATCGCAAGGCCAGGTCCCACCCGGGGATTGGAAATGGATCCTTCATGGGTGGGACTCGGCATTGGACCCTTACACACTGCCATCTCGTCCCGGCAACATGCAGGGGTTGGGTTGTTATCATGGATCCGGCATTGGGGGCGGGTGCAGAGGCGGCACTTGGAGATGAGATCATCTATGTGCCACCTCTCCCTACGCAGTGAACGGGTCCCCTCGGGTCGCATGGATCCGGCAACCCATTCACACTGCACCTGACCCGGTATTTAACCCGGGAATAACACTGCTTTATTCCTGGGTTGAATTACCGAATCAGGAAACCCAGGAATTTGTCCATGGACCCTTTTATCTCACACAGCGACCCACGTTGACCCGTCAGTAAACCGGGTCGATACCGGGTTATTTTTGTGGTGTGAAAGGGGTATTAGTGATCTATTAAATGTGAACTGTTATGGGTCCAAGACACCAGGGTTGAGAAATACTGCAGTAGCAGAGCCAAGAAAAACCAAGGGTGGCAATGGGGGGGACATAGAGCCTGGAATAACTGATGAGGGTGGCAGTGGGGGGACATAGAGCCAGGAATAACTGATGAGGGTGGCAGTGGGGGGGGACATAGAGCCAGGAGTAACTGATGAGGGTGGCAGTGGGGGGACATAGAGCCAGGAGTAACTGATGAGGGTGGCAGTGGGGGGACATAGAGCCAGGAATAACTGATGAGGGTGGCAGTGGGGGACATAGAGCCAGGAGTAACTGATGAGGGTGGCAGTGGGGGGACATAGAGCCAGGAATAACTGATGAGGGTGGCAGTGGGGGGACATAGAGCCAGGAATAACTGATGAGGGTGGCAGTGGGGGGGACATAGAGCCAGGAGTAACTGATGAGGGTGGCAGTGGGGGGGACATAGAGCCAGGAGTAACTGATGAGGGTGGCAGTGGGGGGACATAGAGCCAGGAGTAACTGATGAGGGTGGCAGTGGGGGGACATAGAGCCAGGAATAACTGATGAGGGTGGCAGTGGGGGACATAGAGCCAGGAGTAACTGATGAGGGTGGCAGTGGGGGGACATAGAGCCAGGAATAACTGATGAGGGTGGCAGTGGGGGGGGACATAGAGCCAGGAATAACTGATGAGGGTGGCAGTGGGGGGACGTAGAGCCAGGAGTAACTGATGAGGGCGGCAGTGGGGGGACATAGAGTCAGGAGTAACTGATGAGGGTGGCAGTGGGGGTACATAGAGCCAGGAGTAACTGATGAGGGTGGCAGTGGGGGGACATAGAGCCAGGAATAAATGATGAGGGTGGCAGTGGGGGGACATAGAGCCAGGAATAACTGATGAGGGTGGAAGTGGGGGGGACATAGAGCCAGGAATAACTGATGAGGGTGGCAGTGGGGGGACGTAGAGCCAGGAGTAACTGATGAGGGTGGCAGTGGGGGGACATAGAGTCAGGAGTAACTGATGAGGGTGGCAATGGGGGGACATAGAGCCAGGAGTAACTGATGAGGGTGGCAGTGGGGGACATAGAGCCAGGAGTAACTGATGAGGGTGGCAGTGGTGGGGCATAGAGCCAGGAGTAACTGATGAGGGTGGCAGCGGGGGAACATAGAGCCAGGAGTAACTGATGAGGGTGGCAGTGGAAGACATAGAGCCAGGAGTAACTGATGAGGGTGGCAGTGGGGGAACATAGAGCCAGGAGTAACTGATGAGGGTGGCAGTGGGGGGGACATAGAGCCAGGAGTAACTGATGAGGGTGGCAGTGGGGGGGACATAGAGCCAGGAGTAACTGATGAGGGTGGCAGTGGGGGGACATAGAGCCAGGAGTAACTGATGAGGGGGGCAGTGGTGGGGCATAGAGCCAGGAGTAACTGATGAGGGTGGCAGTGGGGGGACATAGAGCCAGGAATAACTGATGAGGGTGGCAGTGGGGGGACATAGAGCCAGGAGTAACTGATGAGGGTGGCAGTGGGGGGACATAGAGCCAGGAGTAACTGATGAGTGTGGCAGTGGGGGAACATAGAGCCAGGAGTAACTGATGAGGGTGGCAGTGGAAGACATAGAGCCAGGAGTTACTGATGAGGGTGGCAGTGGAAGACATAGAGACAGGAGTAACTGATGAGGGTGGCAGTGGGGGAACATAGAGCCAGGAGTAACTGATGAGGGTGGCAGTGGAAGACATAGAGCCAGGAATAACTGATGAGGGTGGCAGTGGGGGGACGTAGAGCCAGGAATAACTGATGAGGGTGGCAGTGGGGGGACATAGAGCCAGGAGTAACTGATGAGGGTGGCAGCGGGGGGGGGGGGGCATAGAGCCAGGAGTAACTGATGAGGGTGGCAGCGGGGGAACATAGAGCCAGGATTAACTGATGAGGGTGGCAGTGGAAGACATAGAGCCAGGAGTAACTGATGAGGGTGGCAATGGGGGGGACATAGAGCCAGGAGTAACTGATGAGGGTGGCAGTGGGGGGGCATAGAGCCAGGAGTAACTGATGAGGGTGGCAGCGGGGGAACATAGAGCCAGGAGTAACTGATGAGGGTGGCAGTGGAAGACATAGAGCCAGGAGTAACTGATGAGGATGGCAATGGGGGGGACATAGAGCCAGGAGTAACTGATGAGGGTGGCAGTGGGGGGGCATAGAGCCAGGAGTAACTGATGAGGGTGGCAGCGGGGGAACATAGAGCCAGGAGTAACTGATGAGGGTGGCAGTGGGGGGACATAGAGCCAGGAATAACTGATGAGGGTGGCAGCGGGGTACATAGAGCCAGGAATAACTGATGAGGGTGGCAGTGGGGGGACATAGAGCCAGGAGTAACTGATGAGGGTGGCAGCGGGGTACATAGAGCCAGGAGTAACTGATGAGGGTGGCAGTGGGGGGACATAGAGCCAGGAGTAACTGATGAGGGTGGCAGTGGGGGGACATAGAGCCAGGAGTAACTGATGAGGGTGGCAGTGGGGGGACGTAGAGCCAGGAGTAACTGATGAGGGTGGCAGTGGGGGGACGTAGAGCCAGGAGTAACTGATGAGGGTGGCAGTGGGGGGGACATAGAGCCAGGAATAACTGATGAGGGTGGCAGTGGGGGGGCATAGAGCCAGGAGTAACTGATGAGGGTGGCAGCGGGGGAACATAGAGCCAGGAGTAACTGATGAGGGTGGCAGTGGAAGACATAGAGCCAGGAGTAACTGATGAGGGTGGCAGTGGGGGGACATAGAGCCAGGAGTAACTGATGAGGGTGACAGTGGGGGAGGGGGGGGGGGCACAGAGCCAGGAATAACCGATGAGGGTGGCAGTGGAGAGGGGGGGCACAGAGCCAGGAATAACTGATGAGGGTGGCAGTGTGTGTGTGTGTCTGGGGGGGGGGGGCACAGAGCCAGGAATAACAGATGAGGGTGGCATGGGGGGGGCACAGAGCCAGGAATAACCGATGAGGGTGGCATTGGGGGGGGGGGCACAGAGCCAGGAATAACTGATGAGGGTGGCAGTGGAGGGCACAGAGCCAGGAATGACTGATGAGGGTGGCAATGGGGAGGCTCAGAGCCAGGAAAAACCGATGAGGGTGGCAGTGGGGGGGGGGGGGGGGGCACAGAGCCAGGAATAACTGATGAGGGTGACGGGAGGGTGGGGGCACAGAGCCAGTAAGAACTGATGAGGGTGGCAGTGGGGGGGCACAGGGCCAGGAATAACCGATGAGGGTGTTAGTGGAAGGGGGGCACAGAGCCAGGAATAACTGATGAGGGTGGCGGGGGGTACAGAGCCAGGAATAACTGATGAGTGTGGCAGTGGGGGGGGGGGGGGGCACAGAGCCAGGAATAACCGATGAGGGTGGCAGTGGGGGGGGGGGGCACAGAGCCTGGAATAACTGATGAGGGTGGCAGTGGATGGGGGGCACAGAGCCAGGAATAACTGATGAGGGTGGCGGGGGGGGACAGAGCCAGGAATAACTGATGAGTGTGGCAGTGGGGGGGGGGCACAGAGCCAGGAATAACCGATGAGGGTGGCAGTGTGGGGGGGGGGCACAGAGCCAGGAATAACTGATGAGGGTGGCAGTGGGGGGGGGGGGGGCACAGGGCCAGGAATAACTGATGGGGTGGCAGTGGCGGGGCACAGAGCCAGGAATAACTGATGAGGGTGGCAGTGAAGGGCACAGAGCAAGGAGTAACTGATGAGGGTGGCAGTGGGGGAGGGGGCACAGAGCCAGGAATAACTGATGAGGGTGGCAGTGGGGGGCACAGAGCCAGGAATAACTGATGAGGGTGGCAGTGTGTGTGTGTGTGTGTTTGTGTGGGGGGAATAGCACAGTGCCAGGAATAGCTGATGAGGGTGGTAGTGCGGGGGGCACAGAGCCAGGAATAACTGATGAGGGTGGCAGTGAAGGGCACAGAGCCAGGAATAACCGATGAGGGTGGCAGTAGGTGGCACAGAGCCAGGAATAACTGATGAGGGTGGCAGTGGGGGGGAGCACAGCGCCAGGAATAACTGATGAGGGTGGCAGTGTGTGTGTGTGTGTGTGGGGGGGGGGGGGGGAATAGCACAGTGCCAGGAATAACTGATGAGGGTGGCAGTGGGGGGGGGGGGCACAGAGCCAGGAATAACCGATGAGGGTGGCAGTGGGGGGGCACAGAGCCAGGAATAACTGATGAGGGTGGCAGTGGGCGGCACAGAGCCAGGAATAACTGATGAGGGTGGCAGTGGGGGGCACAGAGCCAGGAATAACTGATGAGGGTGGCACTGGGGGGGGGCACAGAGCCAGGAATAACTGATAAGGGTGGCACTGGGGGGGCACAGTGCCAGGAATAACTGATGAGGGTGGCAGTGGGGGGCACAGAGACAGGAATAACTGATAAGGGTGGCACTGAGGTGGGGGCACAGAGCCAGGAATAACTGATAAGGGTGGCAGTGGGGGGGGGGGGGGGGGGACAGTGCCAGGAATAACTGATGGGGTGGCAGTGGGAGGGCACAGAGTCAGGAATAACGGATGGGGTTGGCAGTGGGGGGGTCACAGAGCCAGGAATAACTGATGAGGGTGGCAGTGTGTGTGTGTGTGTGTGTGTGGGGGGGGGGGAATAGCACAGTGCCAGGAATAGCTGATGAGGGTGGTAGTGCGGGGGGCACAGAGCCAGGAATAACTGATGAGGGTGGCAGTGTGTGTGTGTGTGTGTGGGGGGGGGGGGAATAGCACAGTGCCAGGAATAGCTGATGAGGGTGGTAGTGCGGGGGGCACAGAGCCAGGAATAACTGATGAGGGTGGCAGTGAAGGGCACAGAGCCAAGAATAACCGATGAGGGGGGCAGTAGGTGGCACAGAGCCAGGAATAACTGATGAGGGTGGCAGTGGGGGGGGGGGGGGGGCACAGTGCCAGGAATGACTGATGGGGTGGCAGTGGAGGGCACAGAGCCAGGAATAACTGATGAGGGTGGCAGTGGGGGGGAGCACAGCGCCAGGAATAACTGATGAGGGTGGCAGTGTGTGTGTGTGTGTGGGGGGGGATAGCACAGTGCCAGGAATAACTGATGAGGGTGGCAGTGGGGGGCACAGAGCCAGGAATAACTGATGAGGGCGGCAGTGGGGGGCATAGAGCCAGGAATAACTGATGAGGGTGGGACTGGGGGGGGGGGCACAGAGCCAGGAATAACTGATGAGGGTGGCACTGGGGTGGGGGGCACAGAGCCAGGAATAACTGATAAGGGTGGCACTGGGGGGGCACAGTGCCAAGAATAACTGATGAGGGTGGCAGTGGGGGGCACAGAGACAGGAATAACTGATAAGGGTGGCACTGAGGTGGGGGCACAGAGCCAGGAATAACTGATAAGGGTGGCAGTGTGTGGGGGGGGGGGGGACAGTGCCAGGAATAACTGATGGGGTGGCAGTGGGAGGGCACAGAGCCAGGAATAACGGATGGGGTTGGCAGTGGGGGGGGGGGGGGGGGTCACAGAGCCAGGAATAACTGATGAGGGTGGCAGTGTGTGTGTGTGTGTGTGTGTGTGTGGGGGGGGAGATAGCACAGTGCCAGGAATAGCTGATGAGGGTGGTAGTGCGGGGGGCACAGAGCCAGGAATAACTGATGAGGGTGGCAGTGAAGGGCACAGAGCCAGGAATTACCGATGAGGGTGGCAGTAGGTGGCACAGAGCCAGGAATAACTGATGAGGGTGGCAGTGGGGGGGGGGGGCACAGTGCCAGGAATGACTGATGGGGTGGCAGTGGAGGGCACAGAGCCAGGAATAACCGATGAGGGTGGCAGTGGGGGCACAGAGCCAGGAATAACTGATGAGGGTGGCAGTGGGGGGCACAGAGCCAGGAATAACTGATGAGGGTGGCAGTGGTGGGCACAGAGCCAGGAATAACTGATGAGGGTGGCACTGGGGGGGGGGGGGGGCACAGAGCCAGGAATAACTGATAAGGGTGGCACTGGGGGGGCACAGAGGCAGGAATAACTGATGAGGGTGGCAGTGGGGAGGCACAGTGCCAGGAATAACTGATGAAAGTGGCAGTGGGGGGGGGGGGGGAGGGGGCACAGTGCCAGAAATGATTGATGAGGTGGCAGTGGAGGGCACAGAGCCAGGAATAACTGATGAGGGTGGCAGTGGGGGGGAGCACAGCGCCAGGAATAGCTGATGAGGGTGGCAGTGTGTGTGTGTGTGTGTGTGTGGGGGGGGGGGAAGGGGGAATAGCACAGTGCCAGGAATAACTGATGAGGGTGGCAGTGGAGGGCACAGAGCCAGGAATAACCGATGAGGGTGGCAGTGGGGGCACAGAGCCAGGAATAACTGATGAGGGTGGCAGTGGGGGGCACAGAGCCAGGAATAACTGATGAGGGTGGCAGTAGGGGGCACAGAGCCAGGAATAACTGATGAGGGTGGCACTGGGGGGGGGCACAGAGCCAGGAATAACTGATAAGGGTGGCACTGGGGGGGCACAGAGGCAGGAATAACTGATGAGGGTGGCAGTGGGGAGGCACAGTGCCAGGAATAACTGATGAAAGTGGCAGTGGGGGGGCACAGAGCCAGTAATAACTGATGAGGGTGGCAGTGGGGGGGAGGGCACAGTGCCAGGAATAACTGATGGGGTGGCAGTGGGTGGCACAGAGCCAGGAATAACTGATGAGGGTGGCAGTGGGGGGCACAGAGCCAGGAATAACCGATGAGGGTGGCCGTAGGGGGCACAGAGCCAGGAATAACTGATGAGGGTGGTAGTGCGGGGGGCACAGAGCCAGGAATAACTGATGAGGGTGGCAGTGGAGGGCACAGAGCCAGGAATAACCGATGAGGGTGGCAGTGGGGGCACAGAGCCAGGAATAACTGATGAGGGTGACAGTGGGGGGCACAGAGCCAGGAATAACTAATGAGGGTGGCAGTAGGGGGCACAGAGCCAGGAATATCTGATGAGGGTGGCACTGGGGGGGGAGGCACAGAGCCAGGAATAACTGATAAGGGTGGCACTGGGGGGGCACAGAGGCAGGAATAACTGATGAGGGTGGCAGTGGGGAGGCACAGTGCCAGGAATAACTGATGAAAGTGGCAGTGGGGGGGCACAGAGCCAGTAATAACTGATGAGGGTGGCAGTGGGGGGGGGGGGGGCACAGTGCCAGGAATAACTGATGGGGTGGCAGTGGGTGGCACAGAGCCAGGAATAACTGATGAGGGTGGCAGTGGGGGGCACAGAGCCAGGAATAACCGATGAGGGTGGCCGTAGGGGGCACAGAGCCAGGAATAACTGATGAGGGTGGTAGTGCGGGGGGCACAGAGCCAGGAATAACTGATGGGGTGGCAGTGTGTGTGTTTGTGTGGAGGGGGGCACCATAATATTTTGCAGCAGTGCGACACTGGAGGAAGCATGTGAACAAAATTTTGCAGCCTGGCTACTCCTTGGTTGACTCTGGCCCACAGACAGAATAGATTTAGGGGTCATTCCGAGTTCATCGCTCGCTAGCAGACGTGCAAACGCATATTCGCCGCCCACGGGGGAGTGTATTTTCGCTTTGCAGGAGTGTGAACGCCTGTGCAGCAGAGCGCCTGCAAACATATTTTGTGCAAAACAAGGCCAGCCCTGTAGTTACTTATCCTGTACGATGATTGCTGCGACAAGTGACACGGTAATGACGTCAGATACCCGCCCAGCAAACACCCGGCCACGCCTGCGTTTTTCCATACACTTTTTTTGCTCCACTACAGAATAGTGTATGTACACACTTGTGTCTTATTTCCCCCCCACATATCGGCAGGTATTACCTGGTGGTAGGTGCGCTTACCTGCGGCAGCATCCGGGTGGGAGGAGTCTGGCTGCACACAGGAGGCCATGAAATGGATATAAGATCTCACACGTGCGTGGAGCTGGCTGGAAGGTGAGACTCAGTGCATCAGCACCAGGCTGATATGCTAAGGGGTCTGGCAGGGATGGATGGAGCAGGGAGTTCTCCTTCCCGAACAGCAGCGGCTGAGATGTTACCATATCGCATTGGTATTGCTTTATAAGAGGTGAAGCGAGAAGATCTAGGTGGCCCCATAAGTTCTTCTCCGCTCTGTCTCTCTGTTCTGCTTTCTCTGCTACTCTCATGGGTCTATTTCTCTCTGCGGGCAGCACAGAGATACAGACGGTGGCACCGTGGCAGTACTGGCTGGTACAGGTAGGTGGCGTCACCACTACTGGCGCAGTATCACAGTGAGATTGTAGCCTGTTCCCCCACCGTTCTGCAGACCTCTTTCTGCTGGAAGTGTTATTCCATAAAGAGGGGACACTGGGCTCCGGAGAGGGTAGAAAACACATTCACTCCCTAGAGAAGTTATAGATAGAGGCCGGATACAGCGTCGTGTGGCCGGGAGCCCAACACTTTGCCCAGGTGATGGGGCTTCCAGCAGCAATTACATTATACAGTCATTGGGGGTAAGTCCAAGTTGATCGCAGCAGGAAATTTTTTAGCAGTTGGGCAAAACCATGGGGGTCATTCCGAGTTGTTCGCACGCAAGTTACTTTTAGCAGATTTACTCACGCTAAGCCGCCGCCTACTGGGAGTGAATCTTAGCTTCTTAAAATTGCGAACGACGTATTCGCAATATTGCGATTACACCTCTCTTAGCAGTTTCTGAGTAGCTCCAGACTTACTCGGCATCTGCGATCAGTTCAGTGCTTGTCGTTCCTGGTTTGACGTCACAAACACACCCAGCGTTCGCCCAGACACTCCCCCGTTTCTCCGGCCACTCCTGCGTTTTTCCCAGAAACTGTAGCGTTTTTTCACACACTCCCATAAAACGGCCAGTTTCCGCCCAGTAACACCCACTTCCTGTCAATCACATTACGATCACCAGAACGATGAAAAAGCCGTGAGTAAAATACCTAACTGCATAGCAAATTTACTTGTCGCAGTCACAGTGCGGACATTGCGTATGCGCACTAAGCGGAAAATCGCTGCGATGCGAAGAAAACTACAGAGCGAACAACTCGGAATGACCACCCATGTGCACTGCAGGGGAGGCAGATGTAACATGTGCAGAGAGAGTTAGATTTGGGTGGGGTGTGACAGATGTAACATGTGCACTGCAGGGGAGGCAGATATAACATGTGCAGAGAGAGATAGATTTGGGTGTGGTGAGTTCAATCTGCAATCTAAATTGCAGTGTAAAAATAAAGCAGCCAGTATTTACCCTGCACAGAAACAAAATAACCCACCCAAATCTCTCTATCTCTGCACATGTTACATCTGCCCCCCCTGCAGTGCACATGGTTTTGCCCAACTGCTAAAAAATTTCCTGCTGCGATCAACTTGGAATTACCCCTATTGTGTGATGTAAGAATAGGCCGCACCTTGCTGGATCTTTCCAGGTTTCTTCTTTCCTGGTGTATTCCTGACGGCGGCATATGTGACTGTGATGTCATCACTCTGCGGAGAGACTGGGAGAAGAGCGCGGAGGTGAGTGTCAGCAGTTACAGTATATACCTCTAGCGGAGGCATCAGACGTGGCGACTCTCTGAGTGTACTGATAGCTCCGTAATATAACAATATTGTGCTGATTGCACCCAGTATCTGTGACACCCTGTAGGTCGGGTGTGGATCATCAATTCGACAGTGTCTAGGTCGACAATGTTTAGGTCGACCACTACAGGTCGACAGTCACTAGGTCGACAGGGTTGAAAGGTCAACAGGGTTTATATGTTGACATGTGCTAGGTCGACAGATCAAAAGGTCGACATGAGGGGTTTTTTTTGTGTCGTTTTCTTCGTAGAGTGACCGGTAAGCCCAATTAGTGCACCGTGTCCCCTCGCATGGCTCACTTTGCTCACCATGCTTCGGGCAGATTACCGTTCCAATCGTAGTCCACGTGGATCATTAAGTACGAAAAAGTAAAAAATAAGAAAAAAATAAGAAAAACTCATGTCGACCTTTTGACCTGTTGCCCTAGCACATGTTGACCTAGAAACCCTGTCGACCTTCCAACCCTGTCAACCTAGTGACTGTCGACCTAAACATTGTCGACCTAGACAGTGTCGATCTTCAGACCGGATCCCCTGTAGGTCACCCGTAGCAGCCTTGGCCCATAGATTGGAATGTACTCACTGCTGTTTTGTCTTCAGGAGAAACTCTAAACCTTAAAACGTCTGAGGGGTGTCCAGCGCACACACCATATAACGGACACATTCACAAATACACAATAATATAAGTAGAGGCTCGGAGACATGGATTTGGCAGCATACATTTTTATCTATTTATTTAAAACATATTAATAATATTTTAATACATTAACGTAAACTAAAGTTTTATGCCTATAGACAACCCCCTCCAATAATGCGCTAACAAACTACCGACATGCGATTCCGACTGATATCTTCCAGTGTGCACACAAACCAAAAAATACCCAAACAGTTACCAACAATAGGTATCCGCTCAACCTTCTAACGAGACCACCCACCAGTCGGGCGATGACGCAGCCCCCGCCAGGGAGATCTACTGACAAACAAGTCAATGAAGGTGAGCGCACCTAAAACCGTAACCAAACCTCCACATTTCAATAGGATGTCTTTTGTTGAGCAGAACCAGAACCATAAAAGAAATACAAAAGGGATTTTTCCCACGCACTCTGCTGGCTGTTAGTAAGAAGAACTATATAATAATAGGAAATTTAGAGCTCTTCGTTACATATGTTTTGCAAAAGATATGATAAGCCTCCAGGCCACTTCACGGCTGCTCTTATTACAAAAATAAGGGTGTTAATAAAATACTCAAAACATATGTAACGAAGAGCTCTAAGTTCAGAGAGGCATAGATGGAGCCAGCATTAGGAGGGCATGCTGGGTCCTGTGGTGCCATTTGGAGGATACAGGGGTGCCTCCAGGTAAACTTGCTCTCAATCTTGATATGTTCTGTATGTGCCATTATCATGTGGCCATACATTAAGCAATTGTATGACCCATAGTGATTATTATTATTATTATTATTATTATTATGCTGTGTATGGGTTTGGGGAGTGGTACCCCCCAGGTCTGGTGGGACTGGGCCACCTTGGGGTAGCACACCATATTATTTATTTAGCACTTATGTAACACTCCTATTTTTTCACTAATATTACTCTTTTGAGTATTTTATTAACACCCTTATTTTTGTAGCACTTTCTAACCCATAGCTTCTGCTTCTTTCTTAACACATATTAACACTTTAGTATTTCAATGGTGTGCTGCCGTGGGGTGGTCGGGCCTGAGACGACTTTGTGGGGTCCAAGCCCTGGACCTATGCTTAGTTAGGGACCTCCAGTAATAGAGCAGCCGTGAAGTGGCCTGGAGGCTTATCATATCTTTTGCAAAACATATGTAACGAAGAGCTCTAAATTTCCTATTATTACATAGTATATAGTTCTTCTTACTAACAGCCAGCAGAGTGCGTGGGAAAAATCCCTTTTGTATTTGTTGTCTAGAGTAACCCCCTCCCGCAGCACCTGGGGATTGTTACCAGCTTGATTAGAGCAGTTTTCCACTATTTATTCCAGAACCATAAAAGTCCAACCTTTCAAGGCCTTCTGGTTATAAATCTCTTGCTAAGGTTGGGAAGACTTTTCAACTTGAAGAAAAACAAAATACCTGCTGAGTTTCTTGAAGCTACCACTCTGGATTGGCCAGAGACATAGAGATGGCAAATAAAAGAAAGCATCAATTGATGCCTGCTCTTACTTACGTGCCTTCCATTAAAATTCTCCAATAAAGTGGTCCAAATGGACAGGTCTTGTTTCATTCCAGAAGTCAAACATATAAAACGGTGCGGTTGCTCCAGCTGTTGCCCTTTCCAGTTTCCATCAAAAACTCTGCCCATGGGGCTATCCCTGTAGGCAAAGTACAAGAGCCCCAAGAGTGATTGGGACTGGTGAAGAGTAATTTTATGAACCACAATAGCGTTGCACAATTTAGCCACATTGTCCTGAAGAAGCCTTCGTCATGAGCGACAGGTACTCAGTAGTGAAAAACACAGCCGGCATGAAAAATAACAAAAAGGCTGATTGCTCTGGGCCAGCAGGTTCCGCAATAAGGACGCCAATAACATAGTGTGCTATCTTGTGACCCCCTTAAGACGTTTCTACGCACCACTGAAAAAAAGTGCTATATTTTTAAAAAAAGGCACAGGAAATGGAACAACTCGTAGACAAGCACGTCACTTAAATATTCGCTCCCAAACCCATGTACCGGAATGAATCCAGGTAAAAGAGAGTAAGCTAATTCAACATCGATCTTAGCCATGAGGGCACGAGGACCGTAACCTCTCACCAAAGTCATAGCATCGTCAAAAAACTGATACACCACCGAACAGCATTCCGGAGGTATAGCATCAATCACAGAAGACCCCGATGGATAAGATAGATGCTGAATGACACTAAATTTGCCAGTTGGCTTCTTAAGAAGAACACCCAAGGGGAAAACAATCACATACCCCAAGGGTTATCAGTCAAAGGGCCCTGCCAGGCTCACCTTGGGCACATCAAGCAAATCCTGTGCCAATCGTAGGTTTCTATGCAAACCGACACGTACCTCCCCCATAACAGGCAACTTAAAACCAAACTCAAACCCTGAGCACAAGAACCGTATATCTGCAGCATTTGGATACCATCTAAACCACATTGCCATGGCATACAAATGCACCAGCGATGACAACTTACTTAGCACCACTGGTCCCCGCTGCCCTGGCAGCCGAGCACAGCTGGGGATGGGATGAGCTCCACTGCAACACAAGTAGCGCTGACCCCAAGTACAGGTCAAATTATTAAAAGCAAAACAATTGCCCTTACGCAGTGGAGCAGCTAGACACCAACATAGTCCCTCATAAAAGGTGGTGTAATGTGTGACAGGGGCTCTACCTGGTGTAATGTGTAACGGGCTGTACCTGGTGTAATGTGTGACAGGGCCTCTGCCTGGTGTAATGTGTGACAGGGCCTCTGCCTGGTGTAATGTGTG
The DNA here is from genome assembly GCF_028390025.1 of Pseudophryne corroboree. Lineage (NCBI taxonomy): Eukaryota > Metazoa > Chordata > Amphibia > Anura > Myobatrachidae > Pseudophryne > Pseudophryne corroboree. The sequence goes on from NC_086444.1 coordinate 6,313,217, forward strand.
ACAGGGGCTTTACTTGGTGTAATGTGTGACAGGGGCTTTACCTGGTGTAATGTGTGACAGGGGCTCTACCTGGTGTAATGTGTGACCGGGGCTGTACCTGGTGTAATGTGTGACAGGGTCTCTACCTGGCGTAATGTGTGACAGGGGCTCTACCTGGTGTAATGTGTGACCGGGGCTGTACCTGGTGTAATGTGTGACAGGGCCTCTGCCTGGTGTAATGTGTGACAGGGGCTTTACCTGGTGTAATGTGTGACAGGGCCTCTGCCTGGTGTAATGTGTGACAGGGGCTCTACCTGGTGTAATGTGTGACAGGGGCTGTACCTGGTGTAAAGTGTGACAGGGCCTCTGCCTGGTGTAATGTGTGACAGGGGCTGTACCTGGTGTAATGTGTGACAGGGGCTGTACCTGGTGTAATGTGTGACAGAGGCTCTACCTGGCGTAATGTGTGACAGGGGCTCTACCTGGTGTAATGTGTGACAGAGGGTCTACCTGGTGTAATGTGTGACAGGGTCTGTACCTGGTGTAATGTGTGACAGAGGCTGTACCTGGTGTAATGTGTGACAGGGGCTGTACCTGGTGTAATGTGTGACAGGGTCTCTACCTGGCGTAATGTGTGACAGGGGCTCTACCTGGTGTAATGTGTGACCGAGGCTGTACCTGGTGTAATGTGTGACAGGGGCTCTACCTGGTGTAATGTGTGACAGGGGCTCTACCTGGTGTAATTTGTGACAGGGGCTCTGCCTGGTGTAATGTGTGACAGGGCCTCTGCCTGGTGTAATGTGTGACAGGGTCTCTACCTGGCGTAATGTGTGACAGGGGCTGTACCTGGTGTAATGTGTGACAGGGGCTGTACCTGGTGTAATGTGTGACCGGGGCTGTACCTGGTGTAATGTGTGACAGGGTCTCTACCTGGCGTAAAGTGTGACAGGGGCTCTACCTGGTGTAATGTGTGACAGGGGCTCTACCTGGTGTAATGTGTGACAGGGGCTGTACTGTACCTGGTGTAATGTGTGACAGGGGCTGTACCTGGTGTAATGTGTGACAGGGGCTCTACCTGGTGTAATGTGTGACAGGGGCTGTACCTGGTGCAATGTGTGACAGGGGCTCTACCTGGTGTAATGTGTGACAGGGCCTCTGCCTGGTGTAATGTGTGACAGGGGCTTTACCTGGTGTAATTTGTGACAGGGGCTCTGCCTGGTGTAATGTGTGACAGGGCCTCTGCCTGGTGTAATGTGTGACAGGGTCTCTACCTGGCGTAATGTGTGACAGGGGCTCTACCTGGTGTAATGTGTGACCGGGGCTGTACCTGGTGTAATGTGTGACAGGGTCTCTACCTGGCGTAATGTGTGACAGGGGCTCTGCCTGGTGTAATGTGTGACAGGGGCTGTACCTGGTGTAATGTGTGACAGGGGCTGTACCTGGTGTAATGTGTGACAGGGACTGTACCTGGTGTAATGTGTGACAGGGCCTCTGCCTGGTGTAATGTGTGACAGGGGATCTACCTGGTGTAATGTGTGACAGAGGCTCTACCTGGTGTAATGTGTGACAGGGGCTCTACCTGGTGTAATGTGTGACAGGGGCTCTACCTGGTGTAATGTGTGACAGGGGATCTACCTGGTGTAATGTGTGACAGAGGCTCTACCTGGTGTAATGTGTGACAGGGGCTCTACCTGGTGTAATGTGTGACAGGGGCTCTACCTGGCGTAATGTGTGACAGAGGCTCTACCTGGTGTAATGTGTGACAGGGGCTCTACCTGGTGTAATGTGTGACAGGGGCTCTACCTGGCGTAATGTGTGACAGGGGCTCTACCTGGCGTAATGTGTGACAGAGGCTCTACCTGGTGTAATGTGTGACAGGGGCTCTACCTGGCGTAATGTGTGACAGGGGCTCTACCTGGCGTAATGTGTGACAGAGGCTCTACCTGGTGTAATGTGTGACAGGGGCTCTACCTGGCGTAATGTGTGACAGGGGCTCTACCTGGCGTAATGTGTGACAGAGGCTCTACCTGGTGTAATGTGTGACAGGGGCTCTACCTGGTGTAATGTGTGACAGGGGCTCTACCTGGCGTAATGTGTGACAGAGGCTCTGCCTGGTGTAATATGTAAAAGCAAAACAATTGCCCTTACGCAGTGGAGCAGCTAGACACCAACATAGTCCCTCATAAAAGGTGGTGTAATTGGCTGACAGCCAGGGACACTGTGGGTGAGGTAAGGCAAAGGAGAGACACGCGCTGCGCTCTCCTCCCCTCAGCATCAGAGACGGGAATTGACGACAGCAGAGGGTTCCGGTATGAATGGTCGACCATGTTATGGTCGACAGTCATTAGGTCAACCACTATTGGTCGACATTGACATGGTCGACATGGACACATGGTCGACACATTAAAATGGTCGACACATGAAAGGTTGACCCATGAAAAGGTCGACATGAGTTTTTAAACTTTTTTTGGTGTCGTTTTTTGGGTAAAGTGACTGGGAACCCCAATTAGTGCACCGCGTCCCCTCGCATAGATCGCTTCGCTCGCCATGCTTCGGGCATGGTGCCTTCGCTCCGCTACCGCTTCGCTCGGCACAGATTACCGTTCCAATCGTAGTCCACGTGGATCGTAAAGTATGGAAAAATTCCCCAAAAGAAAAAAAAGCAAAAAAACTCATGTCGACCTTTTCCGACCATGTCAATGTCGACAAATAGCGGTCGACCTAATTACTGTCGACCATAATATGGTCGACTATGTGAACGGATACCGCAGCAGAGGAGTTTGAGCAGAGCACCGCTGGGGGCATATGTATCTGGCACCTCTGGGGGGCATTCATGTATCTGGCACCACTGGGGGCATATATATCTGGCACCACTGGGGGCATATGTATCTGGCACCACTGGGGGCATATGTATCTGGCAGCACTTGGGGCATTTATGTGTCTGGCACTGTGGCCGGAGAGACCAACCAGCCACACGTGTAATGGCGGCTGCGGCACTGAAGGTGTTAATCCTCGTGCCCGGCGCCATATTAAGGGACAATGGGCGCTTGGCGCCACTTTAAAACTGTGCACTGGTGCTAAGCACCATCTTTAAATGTATTGTGGGTGCTAGGCACCGGGTATTTATGTTTAATACTGTGTTTTCACCAATGTTATATTTAAGGCAATAGGCACAGTTGTAAGATTGCACATTTACATTGCAGCAAATGCCAGCACTTAGAAGGAATGTGTAAGCTGTGTTGGTTTTAAAATGCATTTACGTTTGAGGACAAATGGCTTGGAAGCTTCTCACCTAGGGATTGAGATGCTGATGACCCTGGCACCTGGAAAGGGGTGTATGGACAAGCCATTTCTTTGAGATTGAGATGTGTCCCTGTGTAACTTTATAGACACATGCAGGTGAAAGGATTTGTTGCTGTCTTCTCTGAATATTGTGTGAACTGGGTTTGCATGGAGATGTTAGAGGAGACAGGAACATGTTAATCAGATTGTGTTTCACAAATGCAAACTAGTGGGTTTTGTGTAACAACAGTTTGATGTAACATTTCTTAGGCTGCATTATGTGTGATGCAGATTATGTTTCATTCACAATATAAGAACGTTGTCTATGTGTGAGAGGGTGAATGCAATTGAAATGCAAGTTATATTTACATGTGTGAAAGAGACAGGAACATGGTAATCAGATTGTGTTTGGGAAAGCCACTGGTCTGGTTATATATAAGAAGAGGAGCAGGAATGTGCTTTATCCAATTCTTAACTTTTGAAATGTAAACTTGTATTTCTTTATATTTTCTGCGATAACCTGATTGGTTGGAGAAGACAGGGAGGGCTTACCCCCCTGTGGTACTGTGTGTAGAACTGGGATAAAAAGAGGATGCCTGTGAGCCTCCAAGTGGATTGTAACATCTTCTTCTGCTGAAAAAAGATCTTGATTGTATGCTGTTGCCCCTAGCAATAGGGAGGAGCCTTTTTAAAGGTTATTTGAGCAATAAACACCTTTGCCTCAAGAAGACTGCTTCATCTTGTGACCAACAGGGTTAGGCCAAACCTAGCCCCGTTCTCCGGCTGTCCAGGGAAGCACCTGACGTCTCCAAGCTCCGCCTTCCGCCAGCTACCGGTAGAGGCCTAGCAAGTGGCTAGTGGGGATTCGTCGACACCACACAGGTGTGGTAAAGCAGTGCGTCGGCACATATAGAGCAGAACCGTGGTTCCAAACGCCACGGCAGGTTAGGAGTTTGGTGGTGGCAGCAAGAACCCGCCCACAGCGCAGTGGGTGGAGTCAGTAACAGGCGGTTACTGACGGTAAGCGGGAATCCCCTATGTGGTCAGGCCTCGTGCGGCTTGACCTTCCATTCTGTGCGCAGTCAACGGGACGCGGAAGCTGCGAGTGCTTCCGTACGGTATCGTCCTGTCACAGGCACCGCTGGGGGCATTCATGTATCTGGCACCACTGGGGGCATATGTATCTGGCACCGCTGGGGGCATATGTATCTGGCAGCACTTGGGGCATTTATGTGTCTGGCACCGCTGGGGGCATTCATGTATCTGGCACCACTGGGGGCATATGTATCTGGCACCGCTGGGGGCATATGTATCTGGCAGCACTTGGGGCATTTATGTATCTGGCACCGCTGGGTGCATTTGTGTATCTGGCACCGCTGGGTGCATTTGTGTATCTGGCACCGCTGGGGGCATTTATGTATCTGGCACCACTGGGGGCATTTATGTATCTGGCACCTCTGGGGGCATTTATGTATCTGGCACCTCTGGGGGCATTTATGTGTCTGGCACCTCTGGGGGCATTTATGTATCTGGCAGCACTGGGGGCATTTATGTATCTGGCACCACTGGGGGCATATGTATCTGGCACCACTGGGGGCATTTATGTATCTGGCACCTCTGGGGGCATTTATGTATCTGGCACCTCTGGGGGCATTTATGTATCTGGCACCGCTGGGGGCATTTATGTATCTGGCACCACTGGGGGCATTTATGTATCTGGCACCTCTGGGGGCATTTATGTATCTGGCACCACTGGGGGCATTTATGTATTTGGCACCTCTGGGGGCATTTATGTATCTGGCAGCACTGGGGGCATTTATGTATCTGGCACCACTGGGGGCATATGTATCTGGCACCACTGGGGGCATTTATGTATCTGGCACCTCTGGGGGCATTTATGTATCTGGCACCACTGGGGGCATTTATGTATTTGGCACCTCTGGGGGCATTTATGTATCTGGCAGCACTGGGGGCATTTATGTATCTGGCACCACTGGGGGCATATGTATCTGGCACCACTGGGGGCATTTATGTATCTGGCACCTCTGGGGGCATTTATGTATCTGGCACCGCTGGGTGCATTTGTGTATCTGGCACCGCTGGGGGCATTTATGTATCTGGAACCACTGGGGGCATTTATGTATCTGGCACCTCTGGGGGCATTTATGTATCTGGCACCTCTGGGGGCATTTATGTGTCTGGCACCGCTGGGGGCATTCATGTATCTGGCACCACTGGGGGCATTTATGTATCTGGCACCGCTGGGGGCATATGTATCTGGCAGCACTTGGGGCATTTATGTATCTGGCACCACTGGGGGCATTTATGTATCTGGCACCGCTGGGTACATTTATGTATCTGGCACCACTGGGTGCATTTGTGTATCTGGCACCGCTGGGGGCATTTATGTATCTGGCACCACTGGGGGCATATGTATCTGGCACCACTGGGGGCATTTATGTATCTGGCACCGCTGGGTGCATTTATGTATCTGGCACCGCTGGGGGCATTTATGTATCTGGCACCACTGGGGGCATTTATGTATCTGGCACCACTGGGGGCATATGTATCTGGCACCACTGGGGGCATTTATGTATCTGGCACCGCTGGGGGCATTTATGTATCTGGCACCACTGGGGGCATATGTATCTGGCACCACTGGGGGCATTTATGTATCTGGCACCGCTGGGTGCATTTATGTATCTGGCACCGCTGGGGGCATTTATGTATCTGGCACCACTGGGGGCATTTATGTATCTGGCACCACTGGGGGCATATGTATCTGGCACCACTGGGGGCATTTATGTATCTGGCACCGCTGGGGGCATTTATGTATCTGGCACCGCTGGGGGCATTTATGTATCTGGCACCACTGGGGGCATATGTATCTGGCACCACTGGGGGCATTTATGTATCTGGCACCGCTGGGTGCATTTATGTATCTGGCACCGCTGGGGGCATTTATGTATCTGGCACCACTGGGGGCATTTATGTATCTGGCACCGCTGGGGGCATTTATGTATCTTGCACCACTGGGGCATTTATGCATCTGGCACCACTGGTGGCACTTATGTATCTGGCACCGCTGGGGGCATTTATGTATCTGGCACCGCTGGGGGCATTTATGTATCTGGCACCGCTGGGGGCATTTATGTATCTGGCACCACTGGGGGCATTTATGTATCTGGCACCGCTGGGGGCATTTATGTATCTGGCACCGCTGGGGGCATTTATGTATCTGGCACCACTGGGGGCATTTATGTATCTGGCACCGCTGGGGGCATTTATGTATCTGGCACCGCTGGGGGCATTTATGTATCTGGCACCACTGAGGGCATTTATGTATCTGGCACCACTGAGGGCATTTATGTATCTGGCACCGCTGGGGGCATTTATGTATCTGGCACCACTGGAGGCATTTATGTATCTGGCACCGCTGGGGGCATTTATGTATCTGGCACCACTGAGGGCATTTATGTATCTGGCACCACTGAGGGCATTTATGTATCTGGCACCACTGAGGGCATTTATGTATCTGGCAGCACTGGGGGCATATGTATCTGGTACCACTGGGGGCATTTATGTATCTAGCCCAGTAGGTGGTGCTAAACACACCCCACTGATGGTGCACCCCCTAATAAAATGTTCTGCGCACGCCTATGGACATGGGAGAGACATTGCAATGTGAGGGACTCATGGAAATAATAAAGGAAAATAACAAAAGATAGGACAGAGGAGAAACAAAGAAAACACAGAATGATAAGGAGAGAACGAAGAGGAGAAGAAAGGGAAGGCAGCTGGTAAATAAGGAATAAAATAGAGGAATGAAATAGGAAGACAGCCCGCAGAGCCTCAGATACGCAGAGCCTCAGATACGGAGAGCCTCAGATACGCAGAGCCTCACATACGCAGAGCCTCAGATACGGAGAGCCTCAGATACGCAGAGCCTCACATACGACTACTGATTGACAGGCCGCGGCATTCGTACATGTGAGATACCGCCGCACAGGTATCAGACCAGTGTCGGAGCAGCGTTCCGTGCTGAATGACCCCCTTAGTTCAGTGGCAAGTCTTGTAGAAGTCGTTTCCTCAAATGACAAAGTCGCAGTTGAAAAGATATAGAGTCTAATAATCTCCTATTCCCAATGCACTTTATAGTGACAGAACGCTGACCGCCAGCCAGGCAGCCCAGGATGTGGTAGCGAGAGGTAGGTCGCCACCGGCATTACTCACTTCTTTCTATTCCTGTTTTCTGGTTTCCAGTTGATGAATAAATAGTATTTGCTGGAGGCTCTGGGGGGGGGGGGATTCAGACCTGTATACTGCCTCTGGGGGGGGGGATTCAGACCTGTATACTGCCTCTGGGGGGGGATTCAGACCTGTATACTGCCTCTGGGGGGGGATTCAGACCTGATTGTAAATGAGATAAATATTATCACAGCTACGATCAGTCACGCTGACATGCGGGGGGACGCCCGGCACAGAGCTAATCCGCCCCGCATGTCAGTGCCGCCCCCCCCGCACAAGTACTAAAGCATCTCACAGCGGCAATGCTTTTGTACTTGAAGAGTAACTCCCGGCCAGCGCAGCTCTTGCGTGCTGACAGGGAGTTACTCGTCTCTGTGCTGGTCGCAGCGGCTGCGTGTAACGTCACGCAGCCGCTGCGGCCTGCCCACACGCCGTGCCGCCCCCTCCCGCCCAGTGTCAATCAGACATAGGCGATCACTGGGCTACGACAGCCGTCGGTTGCCTGGCATGCACCGGCGCACTGCGGCGCCAGTGCATGCGCACTTCTGACCTGATCGCTGTACTGCTATGAACGGCAGCGTGCGATCAGGTCAGAATGACTCCCCCCCCATATACCATACCTATATACTGTCTATATACTGTGGGGGTGATTCCGAGTTGTTCGCTCGCTAGCTGCTTTTAGCAGCATTGCACACGCTAGGCCGCCGCCCTCTGGGAGTGTATCTTAGCTTAGCAGAAGTGTGAACGAAAGATTAGCAGAACTGCAAATAGAAAAATCTTAGCATTTTCTGAGTAGCTCCAGACTTACTCACAGATTGCCATCAGCTCAGGCCGTTTAGTTCCTGGTTTGACGTCACACACACGCCCTGCGTTCGGCCAGCCACTCCCCCGTTTCTCCAGAAACTCCCGCGTTTTTCCCTGACACGCCTGCGTTTTTTCGCACACTCCCAGAAAACGTCCAGTTTCCGCCCAGAAACACCCACTTTCTGTCAATCACACTCCGATCACTTCAACGATGAAAATTCTTCGTTAGGACGTGAGTAAATCTACTAAGTATTGTGCTAAAATACTTAGCACATTCGCGCTGCGTACCATGCGCATTTTCGCCTTAATCGCTCTGTTGCGAAAATCAGCAACGAGTGAACAACTCGGAATGACCCCCAGTGTACGTTCATAATCCCCCCCTCACCTCCTTAGTACATAATACATCTTCTTTCCCAAATAAACATTTCTTTTTGTTTGGAAAACATTACGTCATAGGTTTTTTGGGGGGAAATGTTAGAATGTGACATCCTGATATGTTGAAATCTTTAAATCTAGTCATGTGACAGTATATAGCAGAAGTGGAGGGGAGACTATACGCGTCACTACAAAGGGAATTAGGGGCCTAATTCAGGCCTGATCGCAGCAGCAAAATTGTTCTCTAATGGGCGAAACCATGGCCCTCATTCCGAGTTGATCGCTCGCTAGCTGTTTTTAGCAGCCGTGCAAACGCATAGTCGCCGCCCACGGGGGAGTGTATTTTCGCTTTGCAAGTGTGCGTTCGCATGTGCAGCCGCGCTCTGCAAAAACAGTTTTTGCAGTTTCTGAGTAGCTCTGAACTTACTCAGCCGCTGCGATCACTTCAGTCTGACGTCAGACACCCGCCCTACAAACGCTTGGACACGCCTGCGTTTTCCCTACCATTCCCAGAAAGCGGTCAGTTGCCGCCCACAAACGCCTTCTTCCTGTCAATGTTCTTGCGATCGGCTGTGCGAATGGATTCTTCGTTAAATCCATAGCTCTGCAACGATCTGCATTGTACTCGTACGATGCACGTGCGCATTGCGGTGCATATGCATGCGCAATAGAGACCTGATCACAGCGCAGCGAAAATCGGCAGCGTGCGATCAACTCGGAATGACCCCCCATGTGCACTGCAGGGGGGCAGATATAACATGTGCAGAGAGAGTTAGATTTGGGTGGGTTATCTTGTTTCTGTGCAAATTAGATTGCAGATTGAACTCACCACACCCAAATCTAACTCTCTCTGCACATGTTACATCTGCCTCCCCTGCAGTGCACGTAGGCCCTCATTCCGAGTTGATCGCTCGCTAGCTACTTTTAGCAGCCGTGCAAACACATTGGGGGTCATTCCGAGTTGATCGCTAGCTGCCGTTGTTTGCAACGCAGCGTTCAGGCTAAAAATCAGCATTTCTGCGCATGCGTATGGAGCACAGTTCGCACGCGCGACGTACTTTCACAAAAGCCAATATAATTTTACACAAGCTCTAGTGACACTTTTCAGTCGCACTGCTGATCGTTCAGTGATTGACAGGAAGTGGGTGTTTCTGGGTGGTAACTGAATGTTTTCGGGGTGTGTGTGTAAAAACGCAGGCGTGCCCGATAAAAATGCAGGAGCGGCTGGGGAAAAGGGTGGAGAGGCTGGCCGAATGCAGGGCGTGTTTGTGACGTCAAAACAGGAACTAAACGGACTGAGGTGATCGCAAGGTAGGAGTAGGTCTCGAGCTAAGAACACGCCCTGCGTTCGGTCAGCCACTCCCCCCGTTTCTCCAGACACTCCCGCGTTTTATCCTGACACGCCTGCGTTTTTACGCACACTCCCAGAAAACGGTCAGTTTCCGCCCAGAAACACCCACTTCCTGTCAATCACACTCCGATCACTTCAACGATGAAAAATCTTCATTCGGACATGAGTAAATCTACTAAGTTATGTGCTAAAATACTTAGCGCATGCGCACTGCGTACCATGTGCATGTACATTTTTGCCTTAATTGCTCCTTTGCGAAAATCGGCAACGAGCGAACAACTCGGAATGACCCCCAATGTCTCCAGTATAGTATCATATACACACAATGGTGGTCATTCCAAGTTGTTCGCTCGCTGCTATTTTTAGCAGAATTGCTAATAGGCTAAAATCCGTCAGTTCTGCGCATGCGTATGCACAGCAGGGCGCACGCGCTAAGCAATATTACACAAAACTATGCTATTTTACTCACGGGCGAACTAAGCTTTTCAGTCGCTGTGTTGATCAGTGAGTGAATGACAGGAAAGGGGTGTTTCTGGGTGGTAACTGAGCGTTTTCTGGGAGTGTGCGGAAAAACGCAGACGTACCAGCAGAAAACGCAGGAGTGGCTGGAGAAACGGAGGAGTGGCTGGCCGGACGCTGGGCGTGTTTGTGACATCAAACCAGGAACTAAACGGACCGAGGTGATCGATATCTAGAAGTAGGTCTGGAGCTACTCAGAAACTGCCGTGAAATAATTAATACCAGAACTAAGATACACTCCCAGAGGGTGGCGGCTTTGCGTTTGCATTTCCTCTAAAAGTAGCTAGCGAGAGAACAACTCGGAATGACCCCCCAATGTCTCCAGTATAGTGCCAGATACACAGAATGACCCCAGAAGTTCCAGATAGGCATGAAATGCCCCTCAGCAGTGCCAGTTATACATGTCCCCACAGTGCCAGATACATATATGTCCCTCAGCAGTGCCAGTTATACATGTCTCCACAGTGCCAGATACATATATACCCCCAGTGCCAGATACATATATGTCCCCACAGTGCCAGATACATATATGTCCCTCAGCAGTGCCAGTTATACATGTCCCCACAGTGCCAGATACATATATGTCCCCACAGTGCCAGATACATATATGTCCCCACAGTGCCAGATACATATATGCCCCCAGTGCCAGATACATATATGTCCCTACAGTGCCAGATACATATATGTCCCTCAGCAGTGCCAGTTATACATGTCCCCACAGTGCCAGATACATATATGTCCCCACAGTGCCAGATACATATATGTCCCTCAGCAGTGCCAGTTATACATGTCCCCACAGTGCCAGATACATATATGTCCCCACAGTGCCAGATACATATATGTCCCTCAGCAGTGCCAGTTATACATGTCCCCACAGTGCCAGATACATATATGTCTCTACAGTGCCAGATACATATATGCCCCTCAGCAGTGCCAGTTATACATGCCCCACAGTACCAGATACATATATGTCCCTACAGTGCCAGATACATATATGCCCCTCAGCAGTGCCAGTTATACATGTCCCCACAGTGCCAGATACATATATGTCCCCACAGTGCCAGATACATATATGTCCCTCAGCAGTGCCAGTTATACATGTCCCCACAGTGCCAGATACATATATGTCCCCACAGTGCCAGATACATATATGTCCCTCAGCAGTGCCAGTTATACATGTCCCCACAGTGCCAGATACATATATGTCCCCACAGTGCCAGATACATATATGCCCCTCAGCAGTGCCAGTTATACATGCCCCACAGTACCAGATACATATATGTCCCTACAGTGCCAGATACATATATGCCCCTCAGCAGTGCCAGTTATACATGTCCCCACAGTGCCAGATACATATATGTCCCCACAGTGCCAGATACATATATGTCCCCACAGTGCCAGATACATATATGTCCCCACAGTGCCAGATACATACATGTCCCCACAGTGCCAGATACATATATGTCCCCACAGTGCCAGATACATATATGTCCCTACAGTGCCAGATACATATATGTCCCCACAGTGCCAGATACATATATGTCCCCACAGTGCCAGTTATACATGTCCCCACAGTGCCAGATACATATATGTCCCCACAGTGCCAGATACATATATGTCCCCACAGTGCCAGATACATATATGTCCCCACAGTGCCAGATGCATATATGTCCCTACAGTGCCAGATACATATATGCCCCCACAGTGCCAGATACATATATGTCCCCACAGTGCCAGATACATATATGTCCATACAGTGCCAGATACATGTATGTCCCCACAGTGCAAGATACATATATGTCCCTACAGTGCCAGATACATATATGTCACCACATATGCCCCCAGTGCCAGACACATTATGCCCACAGTGCCAGATACACATGCCACACAGTGCCAGATACACATGCCCCACACAGTGCCAGATATGCCCCCAGTGCCAGATACACATATGTACCTACAGTGCCAGATACACATATGTCCCTACAGTGCCATATACACATATGTCCCTACAGTGCTAGATACATATATGCCCCCAGTGCCAGACACATTATGCCCACAGTGCCAGATACACATGCCACACCCAGTGCCAGATATGCCCCCAGTGCCAGATGCACATGCCCCACCCAGTGCCAGATATGCCCCCAGTGCCAGATACACATGCCCCACAGTGCCAGATATGCCCCAGTGCCAGATACACATGCCCCACAGTGCCAGATATGCCCCAGTGCCAGATACACATTCCCCACAGTGCCAGATACACATGGCCCACAGTGCCAGATATGCCCCCAGTGCCAGATACACATGTACCCACAGTGCCAGCTATGCCCCCAGTGCCAGATATACATGTCCCACCCAGTGCCAGATACACATGTACTTATAGTGCCAGATATGCCCCCAGTGCCAGATACACATGTCCCCATAGTGCCAGCTATGCCCCCAGTGCCAGATATACATGTCCCACCCAGTGCCAGATACACATGTACTTATAGTGCCAGATATGCCCCCAGTGCCAGATACACATGTCCCCATAGTGCCAGCTATGCCCCCAGTACCAGATACACATGTCCCCACCGTGTCAGCTATGCCCCCAGTACCAGATACACATGCCCCACAGTGCCAGATATGCCCCCAGCCCCAGATACACATGTCCCCACAGTGCCAGCTATGCCCCCAGTACCAGATACACATGTCCCCACCGTGTCAGCTATGCCCCCAGTACCAGATACACATGCCCCACAGTGCCAGATATGCCCCCAGCCCCAGATACACATGTCCCCACAGTGCCAGCTATGCCCCCAGTACCAGATACTGTCAAAGTCGAAAAATATTGCAGTACACACATCACTTACAAACTACACACAGATGGCCTCCGTGCGCATACTTGTTCTGCTGTGCATGCGCATATTCGCAATTTGCGTATGGTCGCTCCCGCTGACCTGCGTATTAGCACGTGGTATGAGTATTTTGTGAACGCATGGAAAAGCCATCAAAACACATTACATATTTAATCCAAATAGTGTACATTTAACACATAGTCCCCCTGTACCACAGCAGCAAGTTACAACAGTTTAAATGGTTTCAGAACAAAGGGATTCACCTTTACAGGATAAGAGGGAACAGACTAAGGTTATAAGGTGGTGTTTGGTATCCAGCTGTAGGGTATTTTAAGGGTAACATTCCGGTGTTTGTTTGCAGAAGATCACATGCTCCTGCGGATAGTTATGTGCAGGAGCAGAATATAGATATAAACTGTATTTACTGTACATTAGGTATGCGGCGGGAACTCAGAGGAGACCACCCATCTGGAACAGACATCGCCCACCTATTCAAACCAACCTATGACCTCTCCTGTACTGTAAATGAACATCCCTGTGTCCAATGGACAAAGAGATTACAGTGTCCATTGTGTTAAGTTTTGGAAGATTGTATAAACAGAGCCTGCTGCAGGCCCAGTCTCTCTCTCTCTCAAGACTCTTAAAGTTATCTATCTAGATGACCGAGGACCAGACTGGGTAGCGCGGCGAAATCCAAACATGTACCATTGACTGCAGCCATTATTCTTTTGTATTGTATTGTTTTGTTATTGTAACCCCCTTTTAGTAATAATATGCTGTGGTGTCAGAACCCAGCAGTTTAATCACAATCTAGTGTCGTGTCTTCCTTTCCCTGCTAAGGTTTAAAGTGTATTATCATCGCATGCATACCTGTTAAGGGTTCACGGTGTATCTTTGAGTGTGTACGCGCTGTGTGTACTTTGCACAGCCAGCGCGGCGTTTGTACGCAAAGTCCGTACACGGTACGGGACTCTGTACGCTAATGGTGTAATAAGTACGTAGGTTGTGGATTAAGTATAGCGGCCGCAATGGCTTCATTTAAAGTATATGAAATGTCTTTTTAAAGTGTTGGTTTTATTCCTGTACGTAAATTAGCATTTACAATACACATGTACCCACAGTGCCAGAGCTGCTCCCAGTACCAGATACACAGTACCCCACACAGTGCACCCCCCCAAAGTGCTGCTCACCGCGCTGCTGCCGATGGTTCTCTTGGGCGAGGAGGCTGTTGCTGCTGTGTGTGAGGGTGGGGAGAGCGCAGCGTGTGTCAGTGTCCGGAGTCTTACTGGTACGCTGGGGCCGCGGGGCTGGCTTCCTTGGCGTTGTGCGGGCAGCGGCGGAGGTGGGTTGCTGCGCCGGATCTGTGGGCAGCAGTAGCGGCGGTGAGGGGGGTCCGCTCGTGGCGGCGGGACGCCGCTACAGCGAGTCGCTCTTGCTGAGCCGTTGCTAGGAGACCAGGGGCAGTGAGCAATGTGGCTTTGCAAAAAGGTCTGCATTACTGGGCGCCGCCATGTTGGAGACCAAGTTTTAAGCATAGTTCCTGTTTCCTGTTTTTTCCAGCCAATCCAGGGGAAGCTCTCCCTATAAAAGGGGGCTGGTTTAGGACAGGGACGCCAGTGCTTCAAGTTACAACCCTGTTGTAGGTGCTTTAGCCTGTGCTCCCAGGATTCCTGCTGTATCTTGGTTCCTCCTGATCCTGCTTGGTCGGTTCTCTGTTGCTGCTGCAGCCCTGCCGTTTCTTGCCTGCTACTGCCTGTCGAAGCGCTCCTGGAAAACCCGGTCCAGTAAGACTTTTTGGGCACAGTCGGCCCCGGGTCTTCTGCCTCATCTTTCAAGCCACACTCCACAGATCTCCTTCACCAGCCACGCCTTTGTACCACGACCATAGCCTGCAGATTATTATCTTCAGCCTCGTTTTCCAAACCACAGTCCACAGTCCTTGTCTCCAGCCACGTCTTCAACCACCATCCACAGTTCCACAGTTCCTCATCTACAGTCTCGTCTTTCAAATCACAGTCCACAGTTCTTCGCCCCCAGCCACGTCTTTAACCATCGTGCACCAGCCTCGGTTCCCTACCTCAGCCCTGTACATAATAAATACTTTCCATTGACTCTCAAACCCCGCCTACGTTCTTCATTGCTCCGTGTCCCATGCGAAGGAACTATATCCAGCCCCCTCATCTGGTTCATTCACAGCCTGCTACCTCCTCGGGCAAATCTCAGCTGCCGGATCCTCAAACTTTGCTAGACGTGACAGCGTGCACCTCTACTTCCCCTCAGTCTCCCGTTAGGCGCCAATCAAAGCTCGCAGTTCGGCAGCCAATGAGGAGCCTCAGCTGCCAGTCCGCAAGCTCTGATTGGCTCACGGGCCGGCGCCGCTTACGTAGGTGCTTGTGGAAGGCGGCCGGCGGACATACGCTGCGACTGCAGTGCAGGGACTTGGATCCAGGCAGGGCAGGTTCCAATATGGCGTCGCGAGCTAGCAGCGCTCATTAAGTGTGGCGCCCTGTTTGGCCGCTCTATTGGAACGTGCCTGGAGCTTGACCTGTGTTTAACAACAGATATACGTATACAGGCCCTCACTCCGAGTTATTCGCTCGCTAGCAGATTTTAGCAGCATTGCACACGCTAGGTCGCCGCCCTCTGGGAGTGTATCTTAGCTTAGCAGAATTGCGAATAGAAAATTCTTAGCAGTTTCTGAGTAGCTCGATACTTACTCCTACACTGTGATCAGCTCAGCCCGTTTCGTTCCTGGTTTGACGTCACAAACACGCCCAGCATTCGCCCAGTCACTCCCCCTGTTTCTCCAGACACTCCTGCGTTTTATCCTGGCACGCCTGCGTTTTTCCGCACACTCCCAGAAAATGGCCAGTTTCCGCCCAGAAACACCCACTTCCTGTCAATCACACTCCGATCACTTCAACGATGGAAATTCTTTGTTCAGACGTGAGTAAATCTACTAAGTTTTGTGCTAAAATACTTAGCGCATGCGCATTTTTGCCTTAATCGCACCGTTGCGAAAATCGGCAACAAGCGAACAACTCGGAAAGACCCCCACAATACTTTACATTGGTTACTGATGACAAAGGGCCTCATTCAGATCTGTTCGCTCCATGCAGTTTATCACAGCCCTACGAACAGGGTACTACTGCGCATGCGTATTCACCGCAATGCGCAGGGCGCCGCACGGGTACAAACAGAATCAATGTTTTTTCACAGGTTCTAGCGACGCTTCCATTCGCATGGCCGTTCGCAAGGAGATTGACAGGAAGGGGGCGTTTCTGAGTGTCAACTGGGAGTGTTTGGAAAAACGCAGGCGTGTCGGGGAAAACAGAGGCGTGGCTGGGCGTTCGCTGGGCGGTTGTGTGACATCAAATCCGGACATGAATAGGCTGAAGTGATCGCAAGCGCTGAGTAAGGTCACTACACTGAAACTGCACAAACTGTTTTTGCAGAGCTCGGCTGCAAATGCGTTCACACTTCTGCTAAGCTAAAATACACTCCCCTATAGGCGGCGTCTGTCTGTTTGCAGCGCTGCAAAAAAATAGCTAGCGAGTGACCAGATCTGAATGAGGCCCAAAGATCCAGCTTATACTCTATTACATATTAGTCCCAGTTGTCCTGCATAGGTCCCCAAAGCGGGGACAGGAAAATAATAAAAGTTTTAGTATTTCCTATTTACATTTGCATATCATTCAGTCCAAGTGCTGACCTACAGTCACATACCATACCCTCCTTTTTTTATGGTCTGTACCGATTTTTACCTCTCCAAACATTGAAAGTATAGGAAAAGGGACGTGACCACGCCCACTTTACTCGTGGCCACGCCCCTTCCAAAATTTGTGCTGTTTTTTTGGGGTCATTCGGAGTTGATCGCTCGCTAGCAGTTTTTAGCAGCCGTACAAACGCTATGCCGCCTCCCACTGGGAGTGTATTTTAGCTTAGCAGAAGTGGGAACAAAAGATTCCCAGAGCGGCTACAAAGTTGTTTCGTGCAGTTTCAGAGTAGCTCCACCTACTCAGCGCTTGCGATGACTTCAGACTGTTCAGTTCCGGATTTGACGTCACAAACACGCCCTGCGTTCGCCCAGCCATGCCTGCGTTTTTCCTGGCACACCTGCGTTTTTTCGAACACTCCCTGTAAACGGTCGGTTGACACCCAGAAATGCCCACTTCATGTCAATCACTCTGCGGCCAGCAGTGCGACTGAAATGCATCGCTAGACCTTGTCTGAAACTACATCAGCCATTGTGAAAGTACGTTGCGCGTGCGCATTGCGCCGTATAAGCATGCGCATTTTTTTTTCTTCATCGCTGCTCAGCGAACATTTTCATCTAGTGATCAACTCAGAATGACCCCCTTTATGTGTATAATGGGCCTAATTCAGACCTGATTACCAGCAGGCGATTTTTGCAGCGCTGCAATTAGATAGTCGCCGCCATAGGGGAGTCTATTTTAGCTGTGCAAGTGTGTGAACGCACGTGTATCAGAGCGGTACAAACAGATCTTGTGCAGTCTCTGCGCAGCCCAGGACTTACTCAGCTGCTGCAATCACTTCAGCCTGTTCGGGACCGGAATTGACGCCAGACACCCGCCCTGCAAACGCCTGGACACACCTGCGTTTTCCAACCACTCCCTGAAAACGGTCAGTTGCCACCTACAAACGCCCTCTTCCTGTCAATCTCCTTGCGATCGCCCGCGCAAATGGATTCTTCGCACAAATCAATCGCTGGGCGGCGATCCGCTTTGTACCCGTGCGACGCGCCTGCACATTGTGGTGCATACACATGCGCAGTTTAGACCTGATTGCCCGCTGTACGAAAACGCAGCCTAGTGATCAGGTGTGAATTACCCCCAGTGTTGGAGGGTGTGTATAGTCGGTCTGCTGGTTTATGTGATACGGTATGACGGAGTGAAGAGTGTCCTGTTCTGGAAAGCAGTGAATACAGAATCACTGGAGCAATACAAGAGACCGCTCATCTGAAGATCAGCTGTCCCCACAATTCCTATCATCGGTGCTCTAGTAGTGGTGAAACAGCGCAGCAGTCTGCCATGGTAGTGCTAGTGCGCAAGTGTGATCGTGGTGCACAAGAATACTGTGTCCAGACTCCAGCAGAAGGAGGTGACCAGGGGCAGATGGATCTGATTGTGTCCTCATCACAACTCAAAGCTCAATGACCCTTAGAAATGCGGGGCCCTGGCCAGCTACCCAATGTGCCTATATGTTAAGATGCCCCTGTACTGGGCACAGAGGGGAAATCTACCTAGCCTGCCCTGTGTGTCCTGTGATGTGTAGGAGACGTGTCCTGTGATGTGTAGGAGACGTGTGTCCTGTGATGTGTAGGAGACGTGTCCTGTGATGTGTAGGAGACGTGTCCTGTGATGTGTATGATACATGTCCTGTGATGTGTAGGAGACGTGTCCTGTGCTGTGTAGGAGACGTGTCCTGTGCTGTGTAGGAGACGTGTGTCCTGTGATGTGTATGATACATGTCCTGTGATGTGTAGGGGACGTGTGTCCTGTGATGTGTATGATACATGTCCTGTGATGTGTAGGAGACGTGTCCTGTGATGTGTATGATACATGTCCTGTGATGTGTAGGAGACGTGTCCTGTGATGTGTAGGAGATGTGTCCTGTGATGTGTAGGAGATGTGTCCTGTGATGTGTAGGAGACGTGTCCTGTGATGTGTAGGAGACGTGTTCTGTGATGTGTAGGAGACGTGTGTCCTGTGCTGTGTAGGAGACGTGTGTCCTGTGCTGTGTAGGAGACGTGTGTCCTGTGATGTGTAGGAGACGTGTGTCCTGTGCTGTGTAGGAGACGTGTGTCCTGTGATGTGTAGGAGACGTGTCCTGTGATGTGTAGGAGACGTGTCCTGTGATGTGTAGGAGACGTGTGTCCTGTGCTGTGTAGGAGACGTGTGTCCTGTGATGTGTAGGAGACGTGTGTCCTGTGCTGTGTAGGAGACGTGTGTCCTGTGCTGTGTAGGAGACATGTGTCCTGTGATGTGTAGGAGACGTGTCCTGTGATGTGTAGGAGACGTGTCCTGTGATGTGTAGGAGACGTGTCCTGTGATGTGTAGGAGACGTGTCCTGTGATGTGTAGGAGATGTGTCCTGTTATGTGTAGGAGACGTGTCCTGTGATGTGTAGGAGACGTGTGTCCTGTGATGTGTAGGAGACGTGTGTCCTGTGATGTGTAGGAGACGTGTCCTGTGATGTGTAGGAGACGTGTCCTGTGATGTGTAGGGGACGTGTCCTGTGATGTGTAGGAGACGTGTCCTGTGATGTGTAGGAGACGTGTGTCCTGTGCTGTGTAGGAGACGTGTGTCCTGTGATGTGTAGGAGACGTGTGTCCTGTGCTGTGTAGGAGACGTGTGTCCTGTGATGTGTAGGTGACGTGTGTCCTGTGATGTGTAGGAGACGTGTCCTGTGATGTGTAGGAGACGTGTCCTGTGATGTGTAGGAGACGTGTCCTGTGATGTGTAGGAGACGTGTCCTGTGATGTGTAGGAGACGTGTCCTGTGATGTGTAGGAGACATGACCTGTGATGTGTAGGTGATGTGCCCTGTGATGTGTAGGAGACGTGTCCTGTGATGTGTAGGAGACGTGTCCTGTTATGTGTAGGAGACGTGTCCTGTTATGTGTAGGAGACGTGTCCTGTTATGTGTAGGAGACGTGTCCTGTGATGTGTAGGGGACGTGTCCTGTGATGTGTAGGAGACGTGTCCTGTGATGTGTAGGAGACGTGTCCTGTGATGTGTAGGAGACATGACCTGTGATGTGTAGGAGATGTGTCCTGTGATGTGTAGGAGACGTGTGTCCTGTGATGTGTAGGAGACGTGTGTCCTGTGATGTGTAGGAGACGTGTCCTGTTATGTGTAGGAGACGTGTCCTGTGATGTGTAGGGGACGTGTCCTGTGATGTGTAGGAGACGTGTCCTGTGCTGTGTAGGAGACGTGTGTCCTGTGATGTGTAGGAGACATGTCCTGTGATGTGTAGGAGACGTGTGTCCTGTGCTGTGTAGGAGACGTGTGTCCTGTGATGTGTAGGAGACATGACCTGTGATGTGTAGGAGATGTGTCCTGTGATGTGTAGGAGACGTGTCCTGTGATGTGTAGGAGATGTGTCCTGTGATGTGTAGGAGACGTGTCCTGTGATGTGTAGGAGACGTGTCCTGTGATGTGTAGGAGACATGTCCTGTTATGTGTAGGAGACGTGTCCTGTGATGTGTAGGAGACATGACCTGTGATGTGTAGGAGATGTGTCCTGTGATGTGTAGGAGACGTGTCCTGTGATGTGTAGGAGACGTGTCCTGTGATGTGTAGGAGACGTGTCCTGTGATGTGTAGGAGACGTGTCCTGTGATGTGTAGGAGACGTGTCCTGTGATGTGTAGGAGATGTGTCCTGTGATGTGTAGGAGACGTGTCCTGTGATGTGTAGGAGATGTGTCCTGTTATGTGTAGGAGACGTGTCCTGTTATGTGTAGGAGACGTGTCCTGTTATGTGTAGGAGACGTGTCCTGTTATGTGTAGGAGACGTGTCCTGTGATGTGTAGGAGACGTGTCCTGTGATGTGTAGGGGACGTGTCCTGTGATGTGTAGGAAACGTGTCCTGTGATGTGTAGGAGACGTGTCCTGTGATGTGTAGGAGACATGACCTGTGATGTGTAGGAGATGTGTCCTGTGATGTGTAGGAGACGTGTGTCCTGTGATGTGTAGGAGACGTGTGTCCTGTGATGTGTAGGAGACGTGTCCTGTTATGTGTAGGAGACGTGTCCTGTGATGTGTAGGGGACGTGTCCTGTGATGTGTAGGAGATGTGTCCTGTGATGTGTAGGAGACGTGTCCTGTGATGTGTGGGAGACGTGTCCTGTGATGTGTAGGAGACGTGTCCTGTGATGTGTAGGAGACATGACCTGTGATGTGTAGGAGATGTGTCCTGTGATGTGTAGGAGACGTGTGTCCTGTGATGTGTAGGAGACGTGTGTCCTGTGATGTGTAGGAGACGTGTCCTGTTATGTGTAGGAGACGTGTGTCCTGTGATGTGTAGGAGACGTGTCCTGTGATGTGTAGGAGACATGACCTGTGATGTGTAGGAGATGTGTCCTGTGATGTGTAGGAGACGTGTGTCCTGTGATGTGTAGGAGACGTGTCCTGTGATGTGTAGGAGACGTGTGTCCTGTGATGTGTAGGAGACGTGTCCTGTGATGTGTAGGAGACGTGTCCTGTGATGTGTAGAGGACGTGTCCTGTGATGTGTAGGGGACGTGTCCTGTGATGTGTAGGGGACGTGTCCTGTGATGTGTAGGGGACGTGTCCTGTGATGTGTAGGAGACGTGTCCTGTGATGTGTAGAGGACGTGTCCTGTGATGTGTAGAGGACGTGTCCTGTGATGTGTAGAGGACGTGTCCTGTGATGTGTAGGGGACGTGTCCTGTGATGTGTAGAGGACGTGTCCTGTGATGTGTAGAGGACGTGTCCTGTGATGTGTAGAGGACGTGTCCTGTGATGTGTAGGGGACGTGTCCTGTGATGTGTAGGAGACGTGTGTCCTGTGATGTGTAGGGGACGTGTCCTGTGATGTGTAGGAAACGTGTGTCCTGTGCTGGGTAGGAGACGTGTGTCCTGTGATGTGTAGGGGACGTGTCCTGTGATGTGTAGGAGACGTGTCCTGTGATGTGTAGGGGACGTGTCCTGTGATGTGTAGGGGACGTGTTCTGTGATGTGTAGGAGACGTGTCCTGTGATGTGTAGGGGACGTGTCCTGTGATGTGTAGGGGACGTGTCCTGTGATGTGTAGGAGATGTGTCCTGTGATGTGTAGGAGACGTGTCCTGTGATGTGTAGGGGACGTGTCCTGTGATGTGTAGGATATGTGTCCTGTGATGTGTAGGAGACGTGTGTCCTGTGATGTGTAGGAGACGTGTCCTGTGATGTGTAGGAGACATGACCTGTGATGTGTAGGAGATGTGTCCTGTGATGTGTAGGAGACGTGTGTCCTGTGATGTGTAGGAGACGTGTGTCCTGTGATGTGTAGGAGACGTGTCCTGTGATGTGTAGGAGACGTGTCCTGTTATGTGTAGGAGACGTGTGTCCTGTGATGTGTAGGAGATGTGTCCTGTGATGTGTAGGAGACATGACCTGTGATGTGTAGGAGATGTGTCCTGTGATGTGTAGGAGACGTGTGTCCTGTGATGTGTAGGAGACGTGTGTCCTGTGATGTGTAGGAGACGTGTCCTGTGATGTGTAGGAGACGTGTCCTGTGATGTGTAGGAGACGTGTGTCCTGTGATGTGTAGGAGACGTGTCCTGTGATGTGTAGGAGACGTGTCCTGTGATGTGTAGAGGACGTGTCCTGTGATGTGTAGGGGACGTGTCCTGTGATGTGTAGGGGACGTGTCCTGTGATGTGTAGGGGACGTGTCCTGTGATGTGTAGGAGACGTGTCCTGTGATGTGTAGAGAACGTGTCCTGTGATGTGTAGAGGACGTGTCCTGTGATGTGTAGAGGACGTGTCCTGTGATGTGTAGAGGACGTGTCCTGTGATGTGTAGGAGACGTGTGTCCTGTGATCTGTAGGAGACATGTCCTGTTATGTGTAGGAGACGTGTGTCCTGTGATGTGTAGGAGACGTGTCCTGTGATGTGTAGGAGACGTGTCCTGTGATGTGTAGGAGACATGACCTGTGATGTGTAGGAGATGTGTCCTGTGATGTGTAGGAGACGTGTGTCCTGTGATGTGTAGGAGACGTGTCCTGTGATGTGTAGGAGACGTGTCCTGTTATGTGTAGGAGACGTGTCCTGTGATGTGTAGGAGACGTGTCCTGTGATGTGTAGGAGACGTGTCCTGTGATGTGTAGGAGACATGACCTGTGATGTGTAGGAGACGTGTGTCCTGTGATGTGTAGGAGACGTGTGTCCTGTGATGTGTAGGAGACGTGTGTCCTGTGATGTGTAGGAGACGTGTCCTGTGATGTGTAGGAGACGTGTCCTGTTATGTGTAGGAGACGTGTGTCCTGTGATGTGTAGGAGACGTGTCCTGTGATGTGTAGGGGACGTGTCCTGTGATGTGTAGGGGACGTGTCCTGTGATGTGTAGAGGACGTGTCCTGTGATGTGTAGAGGACGTGTCCTGTGATGTGTAGGGGACGTGTCCTGTGATGTGTAGGAGACGTGTGTCCTGTGATGTGTAGGGGACGTGTCCTGTGATGTGTAGGAAACGTGTGTCCTGTGCTGGGTAGGAGACGTGTGTCCTGTGATGTGTAGGGGACGTGTCCTGTGATGTGTAGGAGACGTGTCCTGTGATGTGTAGGGGACGTGTCCTGTGATGTGTAGGGGACGTGTCCTGTGATGTGTAGGAGACGTGTCCTGTGATGTGTAGGGGACGTGTCCTGTGATGTGTAGGGGACGTGTCCTGTGATGTGTAGGAGATGTGTCCTGTGATGTGTAGGAGACGTGTCCTGTGATGTGTAGGGGACGTGTCCTGTGATGTGTAGGATATGTGTCCTGTGATGTGTAGGAGACGTGTGTCCTGTGATGTGTAGGAGACGTGTCCTGTGATGTGTAGGAGACATGACCTGTGATGTGTAGGAGATGTGTCCTGTGATGTGTAGGAGACGTGTGTCCTGTGATGTGTAGGAGACGTGTGTCCTGTGATGTGTAGGAGACGTGTCCTGTGATGTGTAGGAGACGTGTCCTGTTATGTGTAGGAGACGTGTGTCCTGTGATGTGTAGGAGATGTGTCCTGTGATGTGTAGGAGACATGACCTGTGATGTGTAGGAGATGTGTCCTGTGATGTGTAGGAGACGTGTGTCCTGTGATGTGTAGGAGACGTGTGTCCTGTGATGTGTAGGAGACGTGTCCTGTGATGTGTAGGAGACGTGTCCTGTGATGTGTAGGAGACGTGTGTCCTGTGATGTGTAGGAGACGTGTCCTGTGATGTGTAGGAGACGTGTCCTGTGATGTGTAGAGGACGTGTCCTGTGATGTGTAGGGGACGTGTCCTGTGATGTGTAGGGGACGTGTCCTGTGATGTGTAGGGGACGTGTCCTGTGATGTGTAGGAGACGTGTCCTGTGATGTGTAGAGGACGTGTCCTGTGATGTGTAGAGGACGTGTCCTGTGATGTGTAGAGGACGTGTCCTGTGATGTGTAGAGGACGTGTCCTGTGATGTGTAGGAGACGTGTGTCCTGTGATCTGTAGGAGACATGTCCTGTTATGTGTAGGAGACGTGTGTCCTGTGATGTGTAGGAGACGTGTCCTGTGATGTGTAGGAGACGTGTCCTGTGATGTGTAGGAGACATGACCTGTGATGTGTAGGAGATGTGTCCTGTGATGTGTAGGAGACGTGTGTCCTGTGATGTGTAGGAGACGTGTCCTGTGATGTGTAGGAGACGTGTCCTGTTATGTGTAGGAGACGTGTCCTGTGATGTGTAGGAGACGTGTCCTGTGATGTGTAGGAGACGTGTCCTGTGATGTGTAGGAGACGTGTCCTGTGATGTGTAGGAGACGTGTGTCCTGTGATGTGTAGGAGACGTGTGTCCTGTGATGTGTAGGAGACGTGTGTCCTGTGATGTGTAGGAGACGTGTCCTGTGATGTGTAGGAGACGTGTCCTGTGATGTGTAGGAGACGTGTCCTGTGATGTGTAGGAGACGTGTCCTGTTATGTGTAGGAGACGTGTGTCCTGTGATGTGTAGGAGACGTGTCCTGTGATGTGTAGAGGACGTGTCCTGTGATGTGTAGGGGACGTGTCCTGTGATGTGTAGGGGACGTGTCCTGTGATGTGTAGGGGACGTGTCCTGTGATGTGTAGGAGACGTGTCCTGTGATGTGTAGAGGACGTGTCCTGTGATGTGTAGAGGACGTGTCCTGTGATGTGTAGGGGACGTGTCCTGTGATGTGTAGAGGACGTGTCCTGTGATGTGTAGAGGACGTGTCCTGTGATGTGTAGAGGACGTGTCCTGTGATGTGTAGGGGACGTGTCCTGTGATGTGTAGGAGACGTGTGTCCTGTGATGTGTAGGGGACGTGTCCTGTGATGTGTAGGAAACGTGTGTCCTGTGCTGGGTAGGAGACGTGTGTCCTGTGATGTGTAGGGGACGTGTCCTGTGATGTGTAGGAGACGTGTCATGTGATGTGTAGGGGACGTGTCCTGTGATGTTTAGGGGACGTGTCCTGTGATGTGTAGGAGACGTGTCCTGTGATGTGTAGGGGACGTGTCCTGTGATGTGTAGGGGACGTGTCCTGTGATGTGTTGGAGATGTGTCCTGTGATGTGTAGGAGACGTGTCCTGTGATGTGTAGGGGACGTGTCCTGTGATGTGTAGGATAAGTGTCCTGTGATGTGTAGGGGACGTGTCCTGTGATGTGTAGGGGACGTGTCCTGTGATGTGTAGAGGACGTGTCCTGTGATGTGTAGAGGACGTGTCCTGTGATGTGTAGGGGACGTGTCCTGTGATGTGTAGGAGACGTGTGTCCTGTGATGTGTAGGGGACGTGTCCTGTGATGTGTAGGAAACGTGTGTCCTGTGCTGGGTAGGAGACGTGTGTCCTGTGTTGTGTAGGGGACGTGTCCTGTGATGTGTAGGAGACGTGTCCTGTGATGTGTAGGGGACGTGTCCTGTGATGTGTAGGGGACGTGTCTTGTGATGTGTAAGAGACGTGTCCTGTGATGTGTAGGGGACGTGTCCTGTGATGTGTAGGGGACGTGTCCTGTGATGTGTAGGAGATGTGTCCTGTGATGTGTAGGAGACGTGTCCTGTGATGTGTAGGGGACGTGTCCTGTGATGTGTAGGATATGTGTCCTGTGATGTGTAGGGGACGTGTCCTGTGATGTGTAGGGGACGTGTCCTGTGATGTGTAGAGGATGTGTCCTGTGATGTGTAGGGGACGTGTCCTGTGATGTGTAGGGGACGTGTCCTGTGATGTGTAGGAAACGTGTGTCCTGTGCGGGGTAGGAGACGTGTGTCCTGTGATGTGTAGGGGACGTGTCCTGTGATGTGTAGGAGACGTGTCCTGTGATGTGTAGGGGACGTGTCCTGTGATGTGTAGGGGACGTGTCCTGTGATGTGTAGGAGACGTGTCCTGTGATGTGTAGGGGACGTTTCCATGTGATGTGTAGGTGACGTGTCCTGTGATGTGTAGGAGATGTGTCCTGTGATGTGTAGGAGACGTGTCCTGTGATGTGTAGGGGACGTGTCCTGTGATGTGTAGGATATGTGTCCTGTGATGTGTAGGGGACGTGTCCTGTGATGTGTAAGAGACGTGTGTACTGTGAAGTGTATGAGACGAGTGTCCTGTGATGTGTAGGAGACGTGTCCTGTGATGTGTAGGGGACGTGTCCTGTGATGTGTAGGGGACGTGTCCTGTGATGTGTAGGAGACGTGTCCTGTGATGTGTAGGAGACATGACCTGTGATGTGTAGGGGACGTGTCCTGTGATGTGTAGGGGACGTGTCCTGTGATGTGTATGATACGTGTCCTGTGATGTGTATGATACGTGTCCTGTGATGTGTAGGAGACGTGTCCTGTGATGTGTAGGAGACGTGTCCTGTGATGTGTAGGGGACGTGTTCTGTGATGTGTAGGAGACGTGTCCTGTGATGTGTAGGGGACGTGTCCTGTGATGTGTAGGGGACGTGTCCTGTGATGTGTAGGGGACGTGTCCTGTGATGTGTAGGAGACGTGTCCTGTGATGTGTAGTGGACGTGTCCTGTGATGTGTAGGGGACGTGTCCTGTGATGTGTAGGGGACGTGTCCTGTGATGTGTAGGGGACGTGTCCTGTGATGTGTAGGGGACGTGTCCTGTGATGTGTAGGGGATGTGTCCTGTGATGTGTAGGATACGTGTCCTGTGATGTGTAGGATACGTGTCCTGTGATGTGTAGGAGACGTGTCCTGTGATGTGTAGGGGACGTGTCCTGTGATGTGTAGGATACGTGTCCTGTGATGTGTAGAAGACATGACCTGTGATGTGTAGGAGACGTGTGTCCTGTGATGTGTAGGGGACGTGTCCTGTGATGTGTAGGGGACGTGTCCTGTGATGTGCATGATACGTGTCCTGTGATGTGTATGATACGTGTCCTGTGATGTGTAGGAGACGTGTCCTGTGATGTGTAGGAGACGTGTCCTGTGATGTGTAGGAGACGTGTCCTGTGATGTGTAGGAGACGTGTCCTGTGATGTGTAGGGGACATGACATGTGATGTGTAGGAGACGTGTCCTGTGATGTGTAGGAGACGTGTCCTGTAATGTGTAGTAGACATGACCTGTGATCTGTGATGTGTAGGGGACGTGTCCTGTGATGTGTAGGAGACATGACCTGTGATGTGTAGGAGACGTGTCCTGTGATGTGTAGGAGACGTGTCCTGTGATGTGTAGGGGACATGACCTGTGATGTGTAGGAGACGTGTCCTGTGATGTGTAGGAGACGTGTCCTGTGATGTGTAGGGGACATGACCTGTGATGTGTAGGAGACGTGTCCTGTGATGTGTAGGAGACGTGTCCTGTGATGTGTAGGAGACATGACCTGTGATGTGTAGGAGACGTGTGTCCTGTGATGTGTAGGGGACGTGTCCTGTGATGTGTAGGGGACGTGTCCTGTGATGTGTATGATACGTGTCCTGTGATGTGTATGATACGTGTCCTGTGATGTGTAGGAGACGTGTCCTGTGATGTGTAGGAGACGTGTCCTGTGATGTGTAGGAGACGTGTCCTGTGATGTGTAGGGGACATGACCTGTGATGTGTAGGAGACGTGTCCTGTGATTTGTAGGAGACGTGTCCTGTAATGTGTAGTAGACATGACCTGTGATGTGTAGGGGACGTGTCCTGTGATGTGTAGGAGACATGACCTGTGATGTGTAGGAGACGTGTCCTGTGATGTGTAGGAGACGTGTCCTGTGATGTGTAGGGGACATGACCTGTGATGTGTAGGAGACGTGTCCTGTGATGTGTATGTGGGGTTGTGGGGGGGTGTATTTTGGGGGAAATGAAGGGAGAGAACTGCATTTTATCAGTGCTCATTTTCCTCTGTCTGCACCTATGAAACAGACTCTTTCTGTCCTATGATACAGTTAATAATGTTTCATACAGGAATATAGTGCTTACAGCAAGTAACCATCTATCTATCTATCTATCTATCTATCTATCTATCTATCTATCTAGTATATATATATATATATATATATATATATATATATAATTCGAAAGGTTATACCGGCACTCCAAAATATAAGAGATTTCTTTGCTGCGGTGCCCTCCAGGTCAGTTGATGACAAAAACAGGATAAGGAAATCGGTGGCACTCAAGCAGACTGATAGATGCAAAATAGTGTCCCTTTATTCGCTATATATATATATATATATACTTAGTCATAATACAATGTATATATTGGAAATCTCACCTTCTGGAACCACGGAGATAGAATTGTCTTGTGACTTTTCTTTCCTGGTGAAGTTCATCTCAGCATAGGCGATGTGGTCCATGGTGCGACCTGCTCTGCGCTCTCCTGAGGTCGGACGCCGGTGAGAAGTGAGACACCAGAGAGGGAACTGCTGTGTAATAATATGGTGACTGCAGAGCAGGATATAGGGAAGCTGTACTGGCATATACACGCACACATACACTGTATAGAAGTGCAGTCTGAGTATTCCGCCCCCTTAGTGCTAGTGTGAGCTGCACGTGCAGCCTGGGTTAGGACGGAGTTTCCGCCATGAGGATAAAGCGCGTCTTCAGCACTGGCGTATCTGTAACGGGTGCAGTGTGTGTAGAGCACATGGGTCCCCGAGTCCAGGGGCCACATAGCCCACACTGCACCCATTTCTTTAACACTCTCCTCTCCGGAATCGGCGGCAGCAACAGATCACAAATGTCCAGGAAAATGGCGCGTGGGCATTTTCCCGGCGTTTTGTGCATGCGCAATAGAGAAGCCACTTGGAAAATGGCCGTTGCACAAATTTTTCTTTAGAGATCTGTGCACGTTTATTAGATTGTCAGCTCCTAGTTCTGGCTGCCGGCTAGAGAGAAGAGGGTCCGTGTTCAGCCTCCGCCCGGGCCTCTTCTCTCTTATAACGCCCCTGGTGTTCAGGACAGTAGGACTGTAATCAACACGATGGACCAATCGGAGCCCTAACAAAACCCATCATTGTGCAGTATGTCATGTAATAAACAATATTTACCAGGAGGTAACTCCCAGCAAAACATAGGAGCGCTGTCTGAACCAATCAATGGAGACTACACATTAAATTTATTTTGTATTTATTCAGTAAACATTCACAAAAAACACATACTGCTGCAGCATACAATAAAATCACATTAAACAACCGATATTAGACACTAGGTGATTAATTGCACCCTGCGGACGCTCTTCACACCGTCGTACGGGACTACGCCCCCTTAACTCTTGCAATATTTGTATTATATGGAGTATTACCTCCAATCATAATTGTGTGAGTGGTTAAATATTCCACGGATAAAGGGCATGTGATGGTTTAGGGGTCGTAGCCCCTTGCAATGGCGTGAACAGCGCACACAGGGCCTGATGAATCACCTAGTAGGGGCTGTGGTTGGGGCAGTGGTGGATGCGGGGTAGTCGCAGATGGAGGAGGGGGTCCGGGGGTGCCGTGTTTCGGAGGGGAGGCGGTTGTGGTGGTGCTGCAGGTGGGGCTGGTGCGGGTGGGGGAGAGATGGGTGGGGGAGGAGCGTTTGCAGGAGTGTTGCCGGTGGGGAAGGGGTGGGTGTGGGGGTCCTGTGGGAGGGGTTCCGGAGCCACCGCGGGTGGGGGAGGAGCAGTTGCGGGGATGCCCCGGGTGGGGGAGGGGCAGGGGCGGGGTTGCTGCAGATGGGGGAGTGAGTCCGGAGCTACCGCGGGTGCTGGAGGGTGCGCCGGGGTGATGCAGATGGGGCCTGGAGGTACTGTGAGTGGGGGAGGGGCGGGTAATGCTTCTCCTCCTGGAAGCAGCTAGGCTGCTGTCCTCCCTTTGGCAGTGGCTCTCCAGGAGACTCGCACAGCAGCCAGTCACTATTGTTTGCGCCGGTGTTCCAACGCGCCGCATTACAGGGAAGTATACGCACTAAATAATAAACTACAGCTCCCAGCAGCCTTTACCACTGGAATGCTTAAGCTCCAAGCGCTGCTGGGAGCTGTAGTTTATGTAGTGCGTCTACGTCCCTGTAATTCGGCGCGTTGGACACCGGCGATAACAATAGTGACTGGCTGGCTGAACTGACTGACTCGCTGAATCAATGTAAGAGGTGAGAGTGCTGTGCAGTGTCAGTGACCCTGCACACCCACTGCACTGCACAGCACTGTCACACCCACTGCACTGCACAGCACTGTCACCTGTCACATTGATTCAGCGTTCAGACATTACCCTCCGCGACATCACCCTCTCTATCCGTTACATTAGCCATCTCGGGGCTTCCAGGCCGGCAGCCCAGGTGCTGTGTTGGGGAGTCAGGGCCTCTGGGGATCTGGGCGCGGCTGTGGCGGGGAGGAGCTTCTGTGACATCACGCGCAGAGGAGGCTCCGGGGCTCAGAGAATATGCGGCACACGGAGGGCTATGAAAGCCTTCCGCTGCGCCGCTGTCATACACATCTATGCCGGAGGCCGCAGCAGCTTTTGTTCCACCTGCGCCGCGGCTAGGGAGCGGGGATTGTTGGTGCTGGAGGGGGCAGGAGGACTGGCAGCAGGACATAGGACGCAGGATGTTTTTCCCCTATCTACAGCGCAGAGACTTGCTGCAGACGCAGTGGCATACCCTCCAGCTGCACCTCTTTGGCAGGTACAGTCCCTTTTTTATGGTCTGTACCGATTTTTGGCTCTCTAGACTCCCACTGAAAGTATAGGAAAAGGGGCGTGGCCACATCACTTCACCCGTGGCCACGCCCCCTTTTGGAATTTGTTGCAATGTTTATGTGTAAGTTGTTGGAGGGTGTGTTGCTGCAGATGCAGTGGGCCTATTTTGAGGTGTGGGCCTGGAGCTGCAGCTCCATCAGCCCCACTGTTAATCCTGCTCTGGGATCACACAGCAGCCAAAGGGCAGAGCCTCCCATTGGATGTAACCTGTGTGGGAGGGTGTTTCTCGCCCAATCAGCTGTGGACTGGGTGTGATAGACCTGCTGCTAACCCAATGAGAGCTCCTAGCCACGCCCAGCGTTATAGACACAGGCACAGAGTCACAGATCTGGGCTATTATATAGGATATAGGATATATATATATATATATATATGTATAGCACCCTGTTCCATGTATAAAGCTATATATATAACCTCCAGCTTTGTATATTGCTATGTATACCCCCAACTTCAGAAACACATATCTATCTATCTAGACACACACACTACAGCCTGCCTGTGTGACGCATAGTGGTTTTTTAAAATATATTTTTTTGAGCCTTGGCGGTCTGAAGGGAAGGGGGGGGGGGGGGCATGGGAACATTTCTTGCCTAGGGTGGTGCCAGGAAACCTCGCACTGGCCCTGAGTGTGCTCCACCTACATAGGGGAACCCAAATGTATACCATCAGATACCACAAATACCAACAGAAACAGTTTCACTTCTGAAAAGAGAGCATTCTGCCCAATCACCAGACCCTCTATAAGCCCCACCCCTCAACTGACTCCACCCCCATTAGGGCTGCTTCTGGAAATTTCCTGGGCTTGATTTCAGTGACACACCTTTCTACCCTATACCCTGCATCCTACAATACCAGTGAAACAACTTCTTGCTCCATACCCTGCATCCAGTGGTGTAACTACCATAGGTGCAAGGGGCCCCGGACGTAGAGACGGCCCACCACAGCTCCCCTGCACCCAGTTACGCTGCAAGTCACAGACCACACACTAGCTGATGCGGTGCTGCCTGTGCTGCTGAGACGTCTGTGAGGTGACGTATGGACGTCCTAGCAAGTGCAGGCAGCACCACACCACCTAATTATTGTTTAGTGACTATCAGACGAGTCGCGATCTCCGCTCTCTCAATGGGGCCACCACCAGCGCACACTTACCTCCTAAGCGCCACTGCTCTCAGTTATGCTGCATTCAGACTGCAAATGCCGGATCCTACCCGGTAAGACAAACGTGTACTTACCTGGTGGGATCCGGCATTTGCACTCCGCTGCTGGCTTTCCGACCCGGCAATATACCGGGTCGGTTGCCATAGCAGCGGAGGGAGCAGCAGCAGCAGAGGCGGGGTGGAGGCGGCGCCAGGGGATGAGCTCATCTCCAGCGCCGCCTCTCCCTATCTTGTGAATGGGAACCGTGTCGCATCGACACGGCTCCCATTCACACCGCACCTGACCCGGTAATCAACCCGGGTAAAACCCTTCTTTTTTACTGGGTTGATTTACCGGGTCAGGCGACCCGCTAAATCGGCCAGTGTGCTTTCACATCGCACACTGACCCGGTTCGACACGGCAATATGCCGTGTCGGTACCGGGTTATTTGTGCGATGTGAAAGGGGTATTATGCAGTACTGCCCGGTGTCATGCAGGGGGTGGGGAGATTGCTCTATAGTGTATAGTGGCCCGCGGACGCTGGGAGGAGGTGTGACGTCTCTGAAGTGCACCATCTGTCTGACCTCATGTTCCTGGCATACGGAGGGTTCCTTTCTTCTCTCTATATATAGGTGGCAGGGAGCACTGTTTTCTGGCTTTAGGGGGTTTATTTCTTTAACATTTTCATACTGAAGACGATGTGTGCTCTCATAGAAACATTGAGGACATCTAAGAAATGTGTCCTCATTTATAATATATAGAATTTTTTAAGCCTCCAAATTGCAATTGCTACAATTGGAAATACATAGTTCTGGAATCTTTGGTCTGGACACCGGGGCAGACGGATTTTATAATGTAAGTGCCAGACATATGTGGACAATATAGTTATATATATTTATATATGTATATATGTACACTGATCAAAAAAATAAAGGGAATACTAAAATAACACATCCTAGATCTGAATGAAGGAAATATTCTTATTAAATACTTTGTTCTTTACATAGTTGAATGTGCTGACAACAAAATCAAACAAAAAGTATCAATGGAAATCAAATTTATTAACCCATGGAGGTCTGGATTTGGAGTCACACTCAAAATGAAAGTGGAAAAACACACTACAGGCTGATCCAACTTTGATGTAATGTCCTTAAAACAAGTCAAAATGAGGCTCAGTAGTGTGTGTGGCCTCCACGTGCCTGTATGACCTCCCTACAACGCCTGGGCATGCTCCTGATGAGGTGGCTGATGGTCTCCTGAGGGATCTCCTCCCAGACCTGGACTAAAGCATCCACCAACTCCTGGACAGTCTGTGGTGCAACGTGGCATTGGTGGATGGAGCGAGACATGATGTCCCAGATGTGCTCAATTGGATTCAGGTCTGGGGAATGGGCGGGCCAGTCCATAGCATCAATGCCTTCGTCTTGCAGGAACTGCTGATACACTCCAGCCACATGACGTCTAGCATTGTCTTGCATTAGGAGGAACCCAGGGCCAACCGCACCAGCATATGGTCTCACAGGGGGTCTGAGGATCTCATCTCGGTGCCTAATGGCAGTCAGGCTACCTCTGGTGAGCACATGGAGGGCTGTGCGGCCACGCAAAGAATGCCACCCCACACCATTACTGACCCACTGCCAAACCGGTCATGTCAGAGGATGTTGCAGGCAGCAGAACGTTCTGCTTGGCGTCTCTAGACTCTGTCATGTCTGTCACATGTGCTCAGTGAGAACCTGCTTTTATCTGTGAAGAGCACAGGGCACCAGTGGCGAATTTGCCAATCTTGGTGTTCTCTGGCAAATGCCAAACGTCCTGCACGGTGTTGGGCTGTAAGCACAACCCCCACCTGTGGACGTCGGGCCCTCATACCACCCTCATGGAGTCTGTTTCTGATCGTTTGAGTAGACACATGCACATTTGTGGCTTGCTGGAGGTCATTTTGCAGGGCTCTGGCAGTGCTCCTCCTGTTCCTCCTTGCACAAAGGCGGAGGTAGCGGTCCTGCTGCTGGGTTGTTGCCCTCCTACGGCCTCCTCCACGTCTCCTGATGTACTGGCCTGTCTCCTGGTAGCGCCTCCATGCTCTGGACACTACGCTGACAGACACAGCAAACCTTCTTGCCACATCTCGCATTGATGTGCCATCCTGGATGAGCTGCACTACCTGAGCCACTTGTGTGGGTTGTAGGGAGGTCATACAGGCACGTGGAGGCCACACACACTACTGAGCCTCATTTTCACTTAGTTTTAAGGACATTACATCAAAGTTGGATCAGCCAGTAGTGTGTTTTTCCACTTTAATTTTGAGGGTGACTCCAAATCCAGACCTCCATGGGTTAATACATTTGATTTCCAGTGATAATTTTTGTGTGATTTTGTTGTCAGCACATTCATCTATGTAAAGAACAAAGTATTTAATAAGAATATTTCATTCATTCAAATCTAGGATGTGTTATTTTAGTGTTCCCTTTATTTTTTTGAGCAGTCTATATGTATGTGTGTATATATATATATATATATTAGTAAAACTGACGCCTCAGTGGGATCGCCCATCACTGTCAGGCCCTACACCCTCACTGATGCTTTTATTCCCATCACCTCAAAATCTCCCCCCTAACTCCCGGTTGCTCATCAGGAATGCAAGGAGGTCCATACCAATAGTTTATTATGGGTGGTCTTCATGTGACCGCCGGTCAGCTGACCAACAGTCACATGACCTCCTCGGTGAGCCCGACGGCTCACTATCTCGATGGTCGGCATGCCGACCAACACGGACTATTTCCACTCGTGGGTGTCCACGACACCCATAGAGTGGGAATAGAACCCGTGGCGACCGCACTACACCCGTTTATTATGGGGCCCACAAAGGTCAAGTTATGCCGCTGCCTGCATCTATCACTGTCAGTCACACACCTTCCTGCCCTGCACACTGTATATAACACTATCAGTCACACACCTTCCTGCCCTGTACCCTGTATATAACATTATCAGTCACACACCTTCCTGCCCTGTACCCTGTATATAACATTATCAGTCACACACCTTCCTGCCCTGTACCC
Organism: Pseudophryne corroboree; assembly: GCF_028390025.1. Classification (NCBI taxonomy): domain Eukaryota; kingdom Metazoa; phylum Chordata; class Amphibia; order Anura; family Myobatrachidae; genus Pseudophryne; species Pseudophryne corroboree. Next base: position 6,348,638 of record NC_086444.1, read on the forward strand.
TGTATATAACATTATCAGTCACACACCTTCCTGTCCTGTACCCTGTATATAACACTATCAGTCACACGCCTTCCTGCCCTGTATATAACATTATCAGTCACACACCTTCCTGCCCTACACCCTGTATATAACATTATCAGTCACACACCTTCCTGCCCTGTACCCTGTATATAACACTATCAGTCACACACCTCCCTACCCTGTACCCTGTATATAACATTATCAGTCACACACCTTCCTGCCCTGTACCCTGTATATAACATTATCAGTCACACACCTTCCTGCCCTGTACCCTGTATATAACATTATCAGTCACACACCTTCCTGTCCTGTACCCTGTATATAACATTATCAGTCACACACCTTCCTGCCCTGTACCCTGTATATAACACTATCAGTCACACACCTTCCTGCCCTGTACCCTGTATATAACATTATCAGTCACACACCTTCCTGCCCTGTACCTTGTATATAACATTATCAGTCACACACCTTCCTGCCCTGCACACTGTATATAACACTATCAGTCACACACCTTCCTGCCCTGTACCCTGTATATAACAGTATTAGTCACACATCTTCCTGCCCTGTACCCTGTATATGACAATATCAGTCACACACCTTCCTGTCCTGTACCCTGTATATAACAGTATCAGTCACACACCTTCCTGCCCTGTACCCTGTATATAACAGTATCAGTCACACACCTTCCTGTCCTGTACCCTGTATATAACACTATCAGTCACACACCTTCCTGTCCTGTACCCTGTATATAACACTATCAGTCACACACCTTCCTGCCCTGTACCCTGTATATAACATTATCAGTCACACACCTTCCTGCCCTGTACCCTGTATATAACAATATCAGTCACACACCTTCCTGCCCTGTACCCTGTATATAACACTATCAGTCACACACCTTCCTGCCCTGTACACTGTATATAACATTATCAGTCACACACCTTCCTGTCCTGTACCCTGTATATAACATTATCAGTCACACACCTTCCTGCCCTGTACACTGTATATAACATTATCAGTCACACACCTTCCTGCCCTGTACCCTGTATATAACATTATCAGTCACACACCTTCCTGCCCTGTACCCTGTATATAACATTATCAGTCACACACCTTCCTGCCCTACACCCTGTATATAATAGAGATGAGCGGGTTCGGTTCCTCTGAATCCGAACCCGCCCGAACTTCAGTTTTTTCTCCACGGGTCCGAGCGACTCGAATCTTCCCGCCTTGCTCGGTTAACCCGAGCGCGCCCGAACGTCATCATCCCGCTGTCGGATTCTCGCGAGGCTCGGATTCTATATAAGGAGCCGCGCGTCGCCGCCATTTTCACACGTGCATTGAGATTCATAGGAAGAGAACGTGGCTGGCGTCCTCTCCGTTTAGAGAAGAGAGTGAAACAGTAGAGAGAGACACAGTAGTACAGGTTGAGTCTCCCTTATCCAAAATGCTTGGGACCAGAGGTAATTTGGATATCGGATTTTTCCGTATTTTGGAATAATTGCATACCATAGTGAGATATCATGGTGATGGGACCTAAATCTAAGCACAGAATGCATTTATGTTACATATACACCTTATACACACAGCCTGAAGGTAATTTTAGCCAATATTTTTTATAACTTTATGCATTAAACAAAGTGTGTGTACATTCACACAATTCATTTATGTTTCATATATACCTTATACACACAGCCTGAAGGTCATTTAATACAATATTTTTAATAACTTTGTGTATTAAACAAAGTTTGTGTACATTGAGCCATCAAAAAACAAAGGTTTCACTATCTCACTCTCACTCAAAAAAGTCCGTATTTCGGAATATTCCGTATTTCGGAATATCTGGATATGGGATACTCAACCTGTAGTAATTTTGGGGAGCATTATTAGGAGGAGTACTACTACTACTACTTGCTGAAGTGATATAGATTAGATAGTGTGACTGTATTAATTATCTGACTTGTGGGGGAGACACTGACAGTGGGGAGCAGTTAGAGTCTGAGAGCAGGACTCAGGAGTACATATAACGTACAGTGCACACTTTTGCTGCCAGAGTGCCACACTGCCATTGTGACCACACTGACCACCAGTATAATATATTTTGTGATTGTCTGCTTAGGAGTACTACTTGCAAGTTGCTGATAGTGTGACCAGTGACCTGACCACCAGTTTAATAATCAATCACCACCAGTTTAATATATATATATATAATTGTATATAATATATATATATATATATATATAATATTGTATACCACCTACCCGTGGTTTTTTTTTTTTTTCATTCTTCTTTATACATACTACTATAGTAGCTTACTGTAGCAGTCTGCGGTGCTGCTGAGCTGACAGTGTCCAGCAGGTCCGTCATCAGTCATTACATAATAAATATATATACCTGTCCGGCTGCAGTACTAGTGATATTATATATACATATATATTGATTTCATCTCATTATCATCCAGTCTATATTAGCAGCAGACACAGTACGTTAGTCCACGGCTGTAGCTACCTCTGTGTCGGCACTCGGCAGTCCATCCATAATTGTATACCACCTACCCGTGGTTTTTTTTTTTCTTTCTTCTTTGTACATACTACTATAGTATAGTAGCTTACTGTAGCAGTCTGCGGTGCTGCTGAGCTGACAGTGTCCAGCAGGTCCGTCATCAGTCATTACATAATAAATATACATACCTGTCCGGCTGCAGTACTAGTGATATTATATTGATTTCATCTCATTATCATCCAGTCTATATTAGCAGCAGACACAGTACGTTAGTCCACGGCTGTAGCTACCTCTGTGTCGGCACTCGGCAGTCCATCCATAATTGTATACCACCTACCCGTGGTTTTTTTTTTCTTTCTTCTTTGTACATACTACTATAGTATAGTAGCTTACTGTAGCAGTCTGCGGTGCTGCTGAGCTGACAGTGTCCAGCAGGTCCGTCATCAGTCATTACATAATAAATATACATACCTGTCCGGCTGCAGTACTAGTGATATTATATTGATTTCATCTCATTATCATCCAGTCTATATTAGCAGCAGACACAGTACGGTAGTCCACGGCTGTAGCTACCTCTGTGTCGGCACTCGGCAGTCCATCCATAATTGTATACCACCTACCCGTGGTTTTTTTTCTTTCTTTCTTCATTGTACATACTACTATAGTATAGTAGCTTACTGTAGCAGTCTGCGGTGCTGCTGAGCTGACAGTGTCCAGCAGGTCCGTCATCAGTCATTACATAATAAATATACATACCTGTCCGGCTGCAGTACTAGTGATATTATATTGATTTCATCTCATTATCATCCAGTCTATATTAGCAGCAGACACAGTACGGTAGTCCACGGCTGTAGCTACCTCTGTGTCGGCACTCGGCAGTCCATCCATAATTGTATACCACCTACCCGTGTTTTTTTTTTTCTTTCTTCTTTGTACATACTACTATAGTATAGTAGCTTACTGTAGCAGTCTGCGGTGCTGCTGAGCTGACAGTGTCCAGCTGGTCCGTCATCAGTCATTACATAATAAATATACATACCTGTCCGGCTGCAGTACTAGTGATATTATATTGATTTCATCTCATTATCATCCAGTCTATATTAGCAGCAGACACAGTACGGTAGTCCACGGCTGTAGCTACCTCTGTGTCGGCACTCGGCAGTCCATCCATAAGTATACTAGTATCCATCCATCTCCATTGTTTACCTGAGGTGCCTTTTAGTTGTGCCTATTAAAATATGGAGAACAAAAATGTTGAGGTTCCAAAATTAGGGAAAGATCAAGATCCACTTCCACCTCGTGCTGAAGCTGCTGCCACTAGTCATGGCCGAGACGATGAAATGCCAGCAACGTCGTCTGCCAAGGCCGATGCCCAATGTCATAGTACAGAGCATGTAAAATCCAAAACACCAAATATCAGTAAAAAAAGGACCCCAAAACCTAAAATAAAATTGTCGGAGGAGAAGCGTAAACTTGCCAATATGCCATTTACCACACGGAGTGGCAAGGAACGGCTGAGGCCCTGGCCTATGTTCATGGCTAGTGGTTCAGCTTCACATGAGGATGGAAGCACTCAGCCTCTCGCTAGAAAAATGAAAAGACTCAAGCTGGCAAAAGCAGTAGCACCGCAAAGAACTGTGCGTTCTTCGAAATCCCAAATCCACAAGGAGAGTCCGACTCCAATTGTGTCGGTTGCGATGCCTGACCTTCCCAACACTGGACGTGAAGAGCATGCGCCTTCCACCATTTGCACGCCCCCTGCAAGTGCTGGAAGGAGCACCCGCAGTCCAGTTCCTGATAGTCAGATTGAAGAAGTCAGTGTTGAAGTACACCAGGATGAGGAGGATATGGGTGTTGCTGGCGCTGGGGAGGAAATTGACCAGGAGGATTCTGATGGTGAGGTGGTTTGTTTAAGTCAGGCACCCGGGGAGACACCTGTTGTCCGTGGGAGGAATATGGCCGTTGACATGCCTGGTGAAAATACCAAACAAATCAGCTCTTCGGTGTGGAAGTATTTCAACAGAAATGCGGACAACAGGTGTCAAGCCGTGTGTTGCCTTTGTCAAGCTGTAATAAGTAGGGGTAAGGACGTTAACCACCTCGGAACATCCTCCCTTATACGTCACCTGCAGCGCATTCATAATAAGTCAGTGACAAGTTCAAAAACTTTGGGTGACAGCGGAAGCAGTCCACTGACCAGTAAATCCCTTCCTCTTGTAACCAAGCTCACGCAAACCACCCCACCAACTCCCTCAGTGTCAATTTCCTCCTTCCCCAGGAATGCCAATAGTCCTGCAGGCCATGTCACTGGCAATTCTGACGATTCCTCTCCTGGCTGGGATTCCTCCGATGCATCCTTGCGTGTAACGCCTACTGCTGCTGGCGCTGCTGTTGTTGCTGCTGGGAGTCGATGGTCATCCCAGAGGGGAAGTCGTAAGCCCACTTGTACTACTTCCAGTAAGCAATTGACTGTCCAACAGTCCTTTGCGAGGAAGATGAAATATCACAGCAGTCATCCTGCTGCAAAGCGGATAACTGAGGCCTTGACAACTATGTTGGTGTTAGACGTGCGTCCGGTATCCGCCGTTAGTTCACAGGGAACTAGACAATTTCTTGAGGTAGTGTGCCCCCGTTACCAAATACCATCTAGGTTCCACTTCTCTAGGCAGGCGATACCGAGAATGTACACGGACGTCAGAAAAAGACTCACCAGTGTCCTAAAAAATGCAGTTGTACCCAATGTCCACTTAACCACGGACATGTGGACAAGTGGAGCAGGGCAGGGTCAGGACTATATGACTGTGACAGCCCACTGGGTAGATGTATGGACTCCCGCCGCAAGAACAGCAGCGGCGGCACCAGTAGCAGCATCTCGCAAACGCCAACTCTTTCCTAGGCAGGCTACGCTTTGTATCACCGCTTTCCAGAATACGCACACAGCTGAAAACCTCTTACGGCAACTGAGGAAGATCATCGCGGAATGGCTTACCCCAATTGGACTCTCCTGTGGATTTGTGGCATCGGACAACGCCAGCAATATTGTGTGTGCATTAAATATGGGCAAATTCCAGCACGTCCCATGTTTTGCACATACCTTGAATTTGGTGGTGCAGAATTTTTTAAAAAACGACAGGGGCGTGCAAGAGATGCTGTCGGTGGCCAGAAGAATTGCGGGACACTTTCGGCGTACAGGCACCACGTACAGAAGACTGGAGCACCACCAAAAACAACTGAACCTGCCCTGCCATCATCTGAAGCAAGAAGTGGTAACGAGGTGGAATTCAACCCTCTATATGCTTCAGAGGTTGGAGGAGCAGCAAAAGGCCATTCAAGCCTATACAATTGAGCACGATATAGGAGGTGGAATGCACCTGTCTCAAGCGCAGTGGAGAATGATTTCAACATTGTGCAAGGTTCTGATGCCCTTTGAACTTGCCCCACGTGAAGTCAGTTCAGACACTGCCAGCCTGAGTCAGGTCATTCCCCTCATCAGGCTTTTGCAGAAGAAGCTGGAGACATTGAAGGAGGAGCTAACACGGAGCGATTCCGCTAGGCATGTGGGACTTGTGGATGGAGCCCTTAATTCGCTTAACAAGGATTCACGGGTGGTCAATCTGTTGAAATCAGAGCACTACATTTTGGCCACCGTGCTCGATCCTAGATTTAAAGCCTACCTTGGATCTCTCTTTCCGGCAGACACAAGTCTGCTGGGGTTCAAAGACCTGCTGGTGAGAAAATTGTCAAGTCAAGCGGAACGCGACCTGTCAACATCTCCTCCTTCACATTCTCCCGCAACTGGGGGTGCGAGGAAAAGGCTCAGAATTCCGAGCCCACCCTCTGGCGGTGATGCAGGGCAGTCTGGAGCGACTGCTGATGCTGACATCTGGTCCGGACTGAAGGACCTGACAACGATTACGGACATGTCGTCTACTGTCACTGCATATGATTCTCTCCCCATTGAAAGAATGGTGGAGGATTATATGAGTGACCGCATCCAAGTAGGCACGTCACACAGTCCGTACTTATACTGGCAGGAAAAAGAGGCAATTTGGAGGCCCTTGCACAAACTGGCTTTATTCTACCTAAGTTGCCCTCCCACAAGTGTGTACTCCGAAAGAGTGTTTAGTGCCGCCGCTCACCTTGTCAGCAATCGGCGTACGAGGTTACATCCAGAAAATGTGGAGAAGATGATGTTCATTAAAATGAATTATAATCAATTCCTCCGTGGAGACATTGACCAGCAGCAATTGCCTCCACAAAGTACACAGGGAGCTGAGATGGTGGATTCCAGTGGGGACGAATTGATAATCTGTGAGGAGGGGGATGTACACGGTGATATATCGGAGGATGATGATGAGGTGGAGATCGTGCCTCTGTAGAGCCAGTTTGTGCAAGGAGCGATTAATTGCTTCTTTTTTGGTGGGGGTCCAAACCAACCCGTCATTTCAGTCACAGTCGTGTGGCAGACCCTGTCACTGAAATGATGGGTTGGTTAAAGTGTGCATGTCCTGTTTATACAACATAAGGGTGGGTGGGAGGGCCCAAGGACAATTCCATCTTGCACCTCTTTTTTCTTTAATTTTTCTTAATTTAATTAATTAATTAATTTTTCTTAATTTAATTTTTTGCGCCATGTGCTGTTTGGGGAGGGTTTTTTGGAAGGGACATCCTGCGTGACACTGCAGTGCCACTCCTAGATGGGCCCGGTGTTTGTGTCGGCCACTAGGGTCGCTTATCTTACTCACACAGCTACCTCATTGCGCCTCTTTTTTTCTTTGCGTCATGTGCTGTTTGGGGAGGGTTTTTTGGAAGGGACATCCTGCGTGACACTGCAGTGCCACTCCTAGATGGGCCCGGTGTTTGTGTCGGCCACTAGGGTCGCTTATCTTACTCACACAGCTACCTCATTGCGCCTCTTTTTTTCTTTGCGTCATGTGCTGTTTGGGGAGGGTTTTTTGGAAGGGAAATCCTGCGTGACACTGCAGTGCCACTCCTAGATGGTCCCGGTGTTTGTGTCGGCCACTAGGGTCGCTTATCTTACTCACACAGCTACCTCATTGCGCCTCTTTTTTTCTTTGCGTCATGTGCTGTTTGGGGAGGGTTTTTTGGAAGGGACATCCTGCGTGACACTGCAGTGCCACTCCTAGATGGGCCCGGGGTTTGTGTTGGCCACTAGGGTCGCTTATCTTACTCACACAGCTACCTCATTGCGCCTCTTTTTTTCTTTGCGTCATGTGCTGTTTGGGGAGGGCTTTTTGGAAGGGACATCCTGCGTGACACTGCAGTGCCACTCCTAGATGGGCCCGGTGTATGTGTCGGCCACTAGGGTCGCTTATCTTACTCACACAGCTACCTCATTGCGCCTCTTTTTTTCTTTGCGTCATGTGCTGTTTGGGGAGGGTTTTTTGGAAGGGACATCCTGTGTGACACTGCAGTGCCACTCCTAGATGGGCCAGGTGTTTGTGTCGGCCACTAGGGTCGCTTAGCTTAGTCATCCAGCGACCTCGGTGCAAATTTTAGGACTAAAAATAATATTGTGAGGTGTGAGGTATTCAGAATAGACTGAAAATGAGTGTAAATTATGGTTTTTGAGGTTAATAATACTTTGGGATCAAAATGACCCCCAAATTCTATGATTTAAGCTGTTTTTTAGTGTTTTTTGAAAAAAACACCCGAATCCAAAACACACCCGAATCCGACAAAAAAAATTCGGTGAGGTTTTGCCAAAACGCGGTCGAACCCAAAACACGGCCGCGGAACCGAACCCAAAACCAAAACACAAAACCCGAAAAATTTCAAGTGCACATCTCTAGTATATAACATTATCAGTCACACACCTTCCTGCCCTGTACCCTGTATATAACATTATCAGTCACACACCTTCCTGCCCTGTACACTGTATATAACATTATCAGTCACACACCTTCCTGCCCTGTACACTGTATATAACACTATCAGTCACACACCTTCCTGTCCTGTACACTGTATATAACATTATCAGTCACACATCTTCCTGCCCTGTACCATGTATATAACAATATCAGTCACACACCTTCCTGTCCTGTACCCTGTATATAACAATATCAGTCACACACCTCTTTGTCCTGTACCCTGTATATAACACTATCAGTCACACACCTTCCTGCCCTGTACCCTGTATATAACATTGTCAGTCACACATCTTCCTGCCCTGTACCATGTATATAACAATATCAGTCACACACCTTCCTGTCCTGTACCCTGTATATAACAATATCAGTCACACACCTCCCTGTCCTGTACCCTGTATATAACACTATCAGTCACACACCTTCCTGCCCTGTACCCTGTATATAACACTATCAGTCACACACCTTCCTGCCCTGTACCCTGTATATAACAATATCAGTCACACACCTTCCTGCCCTGTACACTGTATATAACATTATCAGTCACACACCTTCCTGCCCTGTACCCTGTATATAACACTATCAGTCACACACCTTCCTGCCCTGTACCCTGTATATAACACTATCAGTCACACACCTTCCTGTCCTGTACCCTGTATATAACAATATCAGTCACACACCTTCCTGCCCTGTACCCTGTATATAACATTATCAGTCACACACCTTCCTGCCCTGTACCCTGTAAATAACAGTATCAGTCACACATCTTCCTGCCCTGTACCATGTATATAACAATATCAGTCACACACCGTCCTGTCCTGTACCCTGTATATAACAATATAAGTCACACACCTTCCTGCCCTGTACCCTGTATATAACATTATCAGTCACACACCTTCCTGCCCTGTACCCTGTATATAACATTATCAGTCACACACCTTCCTGTCCTGTACACTGTATATAACATTATCAGTCACACACCTTCCTGCCCTGTACCCTGTATATAACAATATCAGTCACACACCTTCCTGTCCTGTACCCTGTATATAACAGTATCCGTCACACACCTCCCTGTCCTGTACCCTGTATATAACACTATCAGTCACACACCTTCCTGCCCTGTACCCTGTATATAACACTATCAGTCACACACCATCCTGCCCTGTACCCTGTATATAACACTATCAGTCACACACCTCCCTACCCTGTACCCTGTATATAACAGTATCAGTCACACACCTCCCTGTCCTGTACCCTGTATATAACACTATCAGTCACACACCTCCCTACCCTGTACCCTGTATATAACACTATCAGTCACACACCTCCCTACCCTGTACCCTGTATATAACAGTATCAGTCACACACCTTCCTGCCCTGTACCCTATATATAACAATATCAGTCACACACCTTCCTGCCCTGTACCCTGTATATAACAGTATCAGTCACACACCTTCCTGCCCTGTACCCTGTATATAACACTATCAGTCACACACCTTCCTGCCCTGTACCCTGTATATAACACTATCAGTCACACACCTCCCTGCCCTGTACCCTGTATATAACACTATCAGTCACACACCTCCCTGCCCTGTACCCTGTATATAACACTATCAGTCACACACCTCCCTGTCCTGTACCCTGTATATAACACTATCAGTCACACACCTTCCTGTCCTGTACCCTGTATATAACATTATCAGTCACACACCTTCCTGCCCTGTACCCTATATATAACATTATCAGTCACACACCTTCCTGCCCTGTACCCTGTAAATAACAGTATCAGTCACACATCTTCCTGCCCTGTACCATGTATATAACAATATCAGTCACACACCGTCCTGTCCTGTACCCTGTATATAACAATATAAGTCACACACCTTCCTGCCCTGTACCCTGTATATAACATTATCAGTCACACACCTTCCTGCCCTGTACCCTGTATATAACATTATCAGTCACACACCTTCCTGTCCTGTACACTGTATATAACATTATCAGTCACACACCTTCCTGCCCTGTACCCTGTATATAACAATATCAGTCACACACCTTCCTGTCCTGTACCCTGTATATAACAGTATCCGTCACACACCTCCCTGTCCTGTACCCTGTATATAACACTATCAGTCACACACCTTCCTGCCCTGTACCCTGTATATAACACTATCAGTCACACACCATCCTGCCCTGTACCCTGTATATAACACTATCAGTCACACACCTCCCTACCCTGTACCCTGTATATAACAGTATCAGTCACACACCTCCCTGTCCTGTACCCTGTATATAACACTATCAGTCACACACCTCCCTACCCTGTACCCTGTATATAACACTATCAGTCACACACCTCCCTACCCTGTACCCTGTATATAACAGTATCAGTCACACACCTTCCTGCCCTGTACCCTATATATAACAATATCAGTCACACACCTTCCTGCCCTGTACCCTGTATATAACAGTATCAGTCACACACCTTCCTGCCCTGTACCCTGTATATAACACTATCAGTCACACACCTTCCTGCCCTGTACCCTGTATATAACACTATCAGTCACACACCTCCCTGCCCTGTACCCTGTATATAACACTATCAGTCACACACCTCCCTGCCCTGTACCCTGTATATAACACTATCAGTCACACACCTCCCTGTCCTGTACCCTGTATATAACACTATCAGTCACACACCTTCCTGTCCTGTACCCTGTATATAACATTATCAGTCACACACCTTCCTGCCCTGTACCCTATATATAACATTATCAGTCACACACCTTCCTGCCCTGTACCCTGTATCCAGCCAGTAGTAGAATATAGATATACATCGTGTGTTTCCTGGAGTTTCTATATAGTTTATACAGTGGAGAGATTGATCTGGGAAAGGCAGAGACTAATCCGTATTGTTGCTTAGTTATATATAATAATAATAATAATAATAATAATAATAATCATTTTATTTATATAGCGCTCTTTCTGCAATGCACATGATACAGAGGGTGTCAGTAATACAGAGGGTGTCAGTAATACAGAGGATGTCAGCAATACAGAGGGTGTCAGTAATACAGAGGGTGTCAGTAATACAGAGGGTGTCAGTAATACAGAGGGTGTCAGTAATACAGAGGATGTCAGCAATACAGAGGGTGTCAGTAATACAGAGGGTGTCAGTAATACAGAGGATGTCAGTAATACAGAGGGTGTCAGTAATAAAGAGGGTGTCAGTAATACAGAGGGTGTCAGTATACAGAGGATGTGAGTAATACAGAGGATGTGAGTAATACAGAGGGTGTCAGTAATACAGAGGGTGTCAGTATACAGAGGATGTCAGTAATACAGAGGGTGACAGTAATACAGAGGATGTCAGTAATACAGAGGGTGTCAGTAATACAGAGGGTGTCAGTAATATAGAGGATGTGAGTAATACAGAGGGTGTCAGTAATACAGAGGATGTGAGTAATACAGAGGGTGTCAGTAATACAGAGGGTGTCAGTAATACAGAGGGTGTCAGTAATACAGAGGATGTGAGTAATACAGAGGGTGTCAGTAATACAGAGGGTGTCAGTAATACAGAGGGTGTCAGTATACAGAGGATGTGAGTTATACAGAGGGTGTCAGTAATACAGAGGATGTCAGTAATACAGAGGGTGTCAGTATACAGAGGATGTGAGTAATACAGAGGGTGTCAGTAATACAGAGGGTGTCAGTAATACATAGGGTGTCAGTATACAGAGGATGTGAGTAATACAGAGGGTGTCAGTAATACAGAGGGTGTCAGTAATACAGAGGGTGTCAGTATACAGAGGATGTGAGTAATACAGAGGGTGTCAGTAATACAGAGGATGTCAGCAATACAGAGGGTGTCAGTAATACAGAGGGTGTCAGTAATACAGAGGGTGTCAGTAATACAGAGGATGTCAGCAATACAGAGGGTGTCAGTAATACAGAGGGTGTCAGTAATACAGAGGATGTCAGTAATACAGAGGGTGTCAGTAATACAGAGGGTGTCAGTATACAGAGGATGTGAGTAATACAGAGGATGTGAGTAATACAGAGGGTGTCAGTAATACAGAGGGTGTCAGTATACAGAGGATGTCAGTAATACAGAGGGTGTCAGTAATACAGAGGATGTCAGTAATACAGAGGGTGTCAGTAATACAGAGGGTGTCAGTAATATAGAGGATGTGAGTAATACAGAGGGTGTCAGTAATACAGAGGATGTGAGTAATACAGAGGGTGTCAGTAATACAGAGGGTGTCAGTAATACAGAGGGTGTCAGTAATACAGAGGATGTGAGTAATACAGTGGGTGTCAGTAATACAGAGGGTGTCAGTAATACAGAGGGTGTCAGTATACAGAGGATGTGAGTTATACAGAGGGTGTCAGTAATACAGAGGATGTCAGTAATACAGAGGGTGTCAGTATACAGAGGATGTGAGTAATACAGAGGGTGTCAGTAATACAGAGGGTGTCAGTAATACATAGGGTGTCAGTATACAGAGGATGTGAGTAATACAGAGGGTGTCAGTAATACAGAGGGTGTCAGTAATACAGAGGGTGTCAGTATACAGAGGATGTGAGTAATACAGAGGGTGTCAGTATACAGAGGGTGTCAGTATACAGAGGATGTGAGTAATACAGAGGGTGTCAGTATACAGAGGGTGTCAGTATACAGAAATAGATCAGCCACACAGACATAAAAGAAAACCTGGAGCACACATCAGCATAATGCAGGATTGAGCAGGCGTTTTGGGTAATAACTTCCATGGGTTGTGTATTCCACCCTCACAGGATACCAGGTGCGGCAGCCATCTTAGATGCACAGTGTAGGATACCCAGGGTGGAATAGTCTGGGAGAGATGCGATACAGCGGGGGTGATGTCAGAGTTATTGTGTCACAGATACCAGATGCGGCAGCCATCTTGGATGCACAGCGTAGGATTACCCAGGGTGGAATAGTCTAGGAGAGATAATACAGCAGGGGTGATGTCAGAGTTATTGTGTCACAGATACCAGATGCGGCAGCCATCTTGGATGCACAGCGTAGGATTACCCCGGGTGGAATAGTCTGGGAAAGATGAGATACAGCGGGGGTGATGTCAGAGTTATTGTGTCACAGATACCAGATGCAGCAGCCATCTTGGATGCACAGCGTAGGATTACCCCGGGTGGAATAGTCTGGGAGAGATGAGATACAGCAGGGGTGATGTCAGAGTTATTGTGTCACAGATACCAGGTGCGGCAGCCATCTTGGGCGCACAGTGTAGGATACCCAGGGTGGAATAGTCTGGGAAAGATGAGATACAGCGGGGGTGATGTCAGAGTTATTGTGTCACAGATACCAGATGCAGCAGCCATCTTGGATGCACAGCGTAGGATTACCCCGGGTGGAATAGTCTGGGAGAGATGAGATACAGCAGGGGTGATGTCAGAGTTATTGTGTCACAGATACCAGGTGCGGCAGCCATCTTGGGCGCACAGTGTAGGATACCCAGGGTGGAATAGTCTAGGAGAGATGAGATACAGCGGGGGTGATGTCAGAGTTATTGTGTCACAGGTGCAGTAAGTACGATGTCTGGTGTCTCCTCATTGGGTAGATATCTTGCAGCAGTTGGCAGAGGTCCAGTCCATGTTGGCGCACTGGCAGTGACACTTTATATTATCGTGAATGTCCCATGAGGCGCAACCCTTACCACAGGAACACGAGACAGGAGTGTAACCTGCAAGGGGGTAAGAATATAATAACATTACACAACAATAACACAACTCAATAGCAAATAACAGCGCAGTAACAGTCTAGTGTACACTACACATCACCTCCCAACCAGCACCACAATCGTACACCGGCACCACACGCTTACACCGGCACCGGCACCACACGTGTACACCGGCACCACACGCGTACACCAGCACCACATGTGTACACCGGCACCGGCACCACACGCGTACACCGGCACCACACGCGTACACCAGCACCACACGCGTACACCGGCACCACACGCGTACACCAGCACCACACGCGTACACCGGCACCACACGCGTACACCAGCACCACACGCGTACACCGGCACCGGCACCACACGCGTACACCGGCACCACACGCGTACACCGGCACCACATACGTACACCAGCACCACGTGCGTACACCAGCACCACACACATACACCAGCACCACACGCATACACCAGCACCACATGCGTACACCAGCACCACATACGTACACCAGCACCACACACATACACCAGCACCACATACATACACCAGCACCACACGCATACACCAGCACCACATACATACACCAGCACCACACACGTCGTACACCAGCACCACATACATACACCAGCACCACATACATACACCAGCACCACACACGTACACCAGCACCACATACATACACCAGCACCACACACGTACACCAGCACCACACGCATACACCAGCACCACATACATACACCAGCACCACACACGTACACCAGCACCACATACATACACCAGCACCACACACGTACACCAGCACCACACGCATACACCAGCACCACATACATACACCAGCACCACACACGTACACCAGCACCACATACATACACCAGCACCACATACATACACCAGCACCACACACGTACACCAGCACCACATACATACACCAGCACCACACACGTACACCAGCACCACATACATACACCAGCACCACACACGTACACCAGCACCACATACATACACCAGCACCACACACGTACACCAGCACCACACGCATACACCAGCACCACATATATACACCAGCACCACACACGTACACCAGCACCACACACGTACACCAGCACCACATACATACACCAGCACCACAGACATACACCAGCACCACATACGTACACCAGCACCACATACATACACCAGCACCACATACATACACCAGCACCACATGCGTACACCAGCACCACATACATACACCAGCACCACATGCGTACACCAGCACCACGTACGTACACCAGCACCACATACATACACCAGCACCACACGCGTACACCAGCACCACATGCGTACACCAGCACCACATACATACACCAGCACCAAACACGTACACCAGCACCACATGCGTACACCAGCACCACATACATACACCAGCACCACACACGTACACCAGCACCACATGCGTACACCAGCACCACATACATACACCAGCACCACATGCGTACACCAGCACCACATACATACACCAGCACCACATACATACACCAGCACCACATACATACACCAGCACCACATACATATACACCAGCACCACATACATACACCAGCACCACATGTGTACACCAGCACCACATGCATACACCAGCACCACATACATACACCAGCACCACATACATACACCAGCACCACATGCGTACACCAGCACCACATACATACACCAGCACCACATGCGTACACCAGCACCACATACATACACCAGCACCACATGCGTACACCAGCACCACATACATACACCAGCACCACATACATACACCAGCACCACACGTGTACACCAGCACCACATACATACACCAGCACCACATACATACACCAGCACCACAAACATACACCAGCACCACATACGTAAACCAGCACCACGTGCGTTGACCAGCACCACGTGCGTTGTCCAGCACCACATACATACACCAGCACCACATACATACACCAGCACCACATGCGTACACCAGCACCACATGTGTACACCAGCACCACGTGCGTAGACCAGCACCACATGCGTACACCAGCACCACATACATACACCAGCACCACATACGTACACCAGCACCACATGTGTACACCAGCACCACATGTGTACACCAGCACCACGTGCGTAGACCAGCACCACATGCGTACACCAGCACCACATACATACACCAGCACCACATACATACACCAGCACCACATACGTACACCAGCACCACATACGTACACCAGCACCACATGTGTACACAAGCACCACATACATACACCAGCACCACATACATACACCAGCACCACATACATACACCAGCACCACATGCGTACACCAGCACCACATACATACACCAGCACCACATACATACACCAGCATTACATGCGTACACCAGCACCACATACATACACCAGCACCACATGCGTACACCAGCACCACATACATACACCAGCACCACATACATACGCCAGCACCACATACATACACCAGCACCACATACATACACCAGCACCACATACATACACCAGCACCACATACATACGCCAGCACCACATGCGTACACCAGCACCACATGCGTACACCAGCACCACATACATACACCAGCACCACATGCGTACACCAGCACCACATACATACACCAGCACCACATGCGTACACCAGCACCACATACATACACCAGCACCACATACATACACCAGCACCACACGTGTACACCAGCACCACATACATACACCAGCACCACATACATACACCAGCACCACAAACATACACCAGCACCACATACGTAAACCAGCACCACGTGCGTTGACCAGCACCACGTGCGTTGTCCAGCACCACATACATACACCAGCACCACATACATACACCAGCACCACATGCGTACACCAGCACCACATGTGTACACCAGCACCACGTGCGTAGACCAGCACCACATGCGTACACCAGCACCACATACATACACCAGCACCACATACGTACACCAGCACCACATGTGTACACCAGCACCACATGTGTACACCAGCACCACGTGCGTAGACCAGCACCACATGCGTACACCAGCACCACATACATACACCAGCACCACATACGTACACCAGCACCACATACGTACACCAGCACCACATACGTACACCAGCACCACATGTGTACACCAGCACTACATACGTACACCAGCACCACATGTGTACACAAGCGCCACATACGTACACCAGCACCACATGCGTACACCAGAACCACATGTATACACCAGCACCACATGCGTACACCAGCACCACATACATACACCAGCACTGCATACATACACCAGCACCACATGCCTACACCAGCACCACATACATACACCAGCACCACACACGTACACCAGCGCCACATGTGTACACCAGCACCACATACGTACACCAGCACCACATACGTACACCAGCACCACATACGTACACCAGCACCACATACATACACCAGCACTGCATACATACACCAGCACCACATGTATACACCAGCACCACATACATACACCAGCACCACACACGTACACCAGCGCCACATGTGTACACCAGCACCACATACGTACACCAGCACCACATACGTACACCAGCACCACATACGTACACCAGCACCACATGTGTACACCAGCACTACATACGTACACCAGCACCACATACATACACCAGCACCACATACGTACACCAGCACCACATACGTACACCAGCACCACATACATACACCAGCACCACATACGTACACCAGCACCACATACGTACACCATCACCACATACGTACACCAGCACCACATACATACACCAGCACCACATACGTACACCAGCACCACATACATACACCAGCACCACATACATACACCAGCACCACATACATACACCAGCACCACATACGTACACCAGCACCACATACGTACACCATTACCACATACATACACCAGCACCACATGCTTACCCCAGCACCACATGCTTACCCCAGCACCACATACATACACCAGCACCACATACGTACACCAGCACCACATACGTACACCATTACCACATACATACACCAGCACCACATACATACACCAGCACCACATGCTTACCCCAGCACCACATACATACACCAGCACCACACACGTACACCAGCACCACATGCGTACACCAGAACCACATACATACACCAGCACCACATGCATACACCAGCACCACATACATACACCAGCACCACATACGTACACCAGCACCACATACATACACCAGCACCACATACATACACCAGCACCACAGACATACACCAGCACCACAGACATACACCAGCACCACATACATACACCAGCACCACATACATACACCAGCACCACATACATACACCAGCACCACATGTGTACACCAGCACCACATGCGTACACCAGCACCACATAGATACACCAGCACCACATACATACACCAGCACCACATACATACACCAGCACCACATACATACACCAGCACCACATGCGTACACCAGCACCACATACATACACCAGCACCACATACATACACCAGCACCACATACATACACCAGCGCCACATGCGTACACCAGTACCACATACATACACCAGCACCACATACATACACCAGCACCACATGTGTACACCAGCACCACATGCGTACACCAGCACCACATACATACACCAGCACCACATACATACACCAGCACCACATACATACACCAGCACCACATACATACACCAGCACCACATGCGTACACCAGCACCACATACATACACCAGCACCACATACATACACCAGCACCACATACATACACCAGCACCACATGCGTACACCAGCACCACATACATACACCAGCACCACATACATACACCAGCACCACATACATACACCAGCACCACATGCGTACACCAGCACCACATACATACACCAGCACCACATACATACACCAGCACCACATGCGTACACCAGCACCACATACATACACCAGCACCACATACATACACCAGCACCACATACATACACCAGCACCACATGCGTACACCAGCACCACATACATACACCAGCACCACATACATACACCAGCATTACATGCGTACACCAGCACCACATACATACACCAGCACCACATGCGTACACCAGCACCACATACATACACCAGCACCACATGCGTACACCAGCACCACATACATACACCAGCACTACATACATACGCCAGCACCACATACATACACCAGCACCACATACATACACCAGCACCACATACATACACCAGCACCACATACATACGCCAGCACCACATGCGTACACCAGCACCACATGCGTACACCAGCACCACATACATACACCAGCACCACATGCGTACACCAGCACCACATACATACACCAGCACCACATGCGTACACCAGCACCACATACATACACCAGCACCACATACATACACCAGCACCACACGTGTACACCAGCACCACATACATACACCAGCACCACATACATACACCAGCACCACAAACATACACCAGCACCACATACGTAAACCAGCACCACGTGCGTTGACCAGCACCACGTGCGTTGTCCAGCACCACATACATACACCAGCACCACATACATACACCAGCACCACATGCGTACACCAGCACCACATGTGTACACCAGCACCACGTGCGTAGACCAGCACCACATGCGTACACCAGCACCACATACATACACCAGCACCACATACGTACACCAGCACCACATGTGTACACCAGCACCACATGTGTACACCAGCACCACGTGCGTAGACCAGCACCACATGCGTACACCAGCACCACATACATACACCAGCACCACATACGTACACCAGCACCACATACGTACACCAGCACCACATGTGTACACCAGCACTACATACGTACACCAGCACCACATGTGTACACAAGCGCCACATACGTACACCAGCACCACATGCGTACACCAGAACCACATGTATACACCAGCACCACATGCGTACACCAGCACCACAAACATACACCAGCACTGCATACATACACCAGCACCACATGCCTACACCAGCACCACATACATACACCAGCACCACATGCGTACACCAGCACCACATGTGTACACCAGCACCACATACATACACCAGCACCACACACGTACACCAGCGCCACATGTGTACACCAGCACCACATACGTACACCAGCACCACATACGTACACCAGCACACCAGCACCACATGTGTACACCAGCACTACATACATACACCAGCACCACATACATACACCAGCACCACATACGTACACCAGCACCATATACGTACACCAGCACCACATACATACACCAGCACCACATACGTACACCAGCACCACATACGTACACCATCACCACATACGTACACCAGCACCACATACATACACCAGCACCACATACGTACACCAGCAACACATACATACACCAGCACCACATACATACACCAGCACCACATACATACACCAGCACCACATACGTACACCAGCACCACATACGTACACCATTACCACATACATACACCAGCACCACATACATACACCAGCACCACATGCTTACCCCAGCACCACATACATACACCAGCACCACATACGTACACCAGCACCACATACATACACCATTACCACATACATACACCAGCACCACATACGTACACCAGCACCACATACATACACCATTACCACATACATACACCAGCACCACATACGTACACCAGCACCACATACATACACCATTACCACATACATACACCAGCACCACATACATACACCAGCACCACATACGTACATCAGCACCACATACATACACCAGCACCACATACGTACACCAGCACCACATACGTACACCAGCACCACATACGTACACCAGCACCACATACATACACCATTACCACATACATACACCAGCACCACATACATACACCAGCACCACATACGTACACCAGCACCACATACATACACCATTACCACATACATACACCAGCACCACATACGTACACCAGCACCACATACATACACCAGCACCACATACATACACCAGCACCACATACGTACACACAACCCAGGAAACACATGCATCGCACATTGACTCACTGACCATCTCTCCCAACACATACCTCCAACTGTCCCAATTTTCCCAGGACAGTCCCATTTTTTGGGGACTGTCCCGCTGTCCCACCCATGGGCTGAAGTGTCCCGTGGGGGGGGCAGTTGGGAGGCTCCTGCACTCGCTGCTCTGCTTAGCATGCACACAGCGTCTATTCAGTGGAGACAGAGGGAGAGGGGGCATGCCAAATGGGGCGTGGCTCGCAATCGTGGGCCCTCCCGTGAAGCCACGCCCCTTTTACATAGGCCATTCCCCCTTTTCAGACGCACGCTGTGCATGCATGAATGTCCCACTTTAGGGTAAGCAAATGTTGGAAGTTAAGCCCAACAGGATACCCAGCCTATATACAGTACATTACCCAACCCTCACACCTCACACCGCACACCTGGCAGGGAAGACAGAGCCGCCACCTTCATCTTCCTCTATACTACAGAGTAACAGAGTAACACAACCTCACACCGCACAGCACGCAGGGAAGACAGAGCCGCCACCTTCACCTTCCTCTATACTACAGAGTAACAGAGTAACACAACCTCACCCCGCACAGCACTCAGGGAAGACAGAGCCGCCACCTTCACCTTCCTCTATACTACAGAGTAACAGAGTAACACAACCTCACACCGCACAGCACGCAGGGAAGACAGAGCCGCCACCTTCACCTTCCTCTATACTACAGAGTAACAGAGTAACACAACCTCACACCGCACACCGCACCCCTGGCAGGGAAGACAGAGCCGCCACCTTCACCTTCCTCTATACTACAGAGTAACAGAGTAACACAACCTCACACCGCACACCTGGCAGGAAGACAGAGCCGCCACCTTCACCTTCCTCTATACTACAGAGTAACAGAGTAACACAACCTCACACCGCACACCGCACCCCTGGCAGGGAAGACAGAGCCGCCACCTTCATCTTCCTCTATACTACAGAGTAACAGAGTAACACAACCTCACCCCGCACAGCACTCAGGGAAGACAGAGCCGCCACCTTCACCTTCCTCTATACTACAGAGTAACAGAGTAACACAACCTCACACCGCACACCGCACACCTGGCAGGGAAGACAGAGCCGCCACCTTCACCTTCCTCTATACTACAGAGTAACAGAGTAACACAACCTCACCCCGCACAGCACGCAGGGAAGACAGAGCCGCCACCTTCACCTTCCTCTATACTACAGAGTAACAGAGTAACACAACCTCACACAGCACAGCAGGCAGGGAAGACAGAGCTGCCACCTTCACCTTCCTCTATACTACAGAGTAACAGAGTAACACAACCTCACCCCGCACAGCACGCAGGGAAGACAGAGCCGCCACCTTCACCTTCCTCTATACTACAGAGTAACAGAGTAACACAACCTCACACAGCACAGCAGGCAGGGAAGACAGAGCTGCCACCTTCACCTTCCTCTATACTACAGAGTAACAGAGTAACACAACCTCACCCCGCACAGCATGCAGGGAAGACAGAGCCGCCACCTTCACCTTCCTCTATACTACAGAGTAACAGAGTAACACAACCTCACACCGCACACCTGGCAGGGAAGACAGAGCCGCCACCTTCACCTTCCTCTATACTACAGAGTAACAGAGTAACACAACCTCACACCGCACAGCACGCAGGGAAGACAGAGCCGCCACCTTCACCTTCCTCTATACTACAGAGTAACAGAGTAACACAACCTCACACCGCACAGCACGCAGGGAAGACAGAGCTGCCACCTTCACCTTCCTCTATACTACAGAGTAACAGAGTAACACAACCTCACACCGCACAGCACGCAGGGAAGACAGAGCTGCCACCTTCATCTTCCTCTATACTACAGAGTAAGAGACTAAAATTATCATTGATGTATTATTCTAATAGTTTTTATAGTCAAAACACACCAGATTTGCAGAGTAGGAAAGGATATCGCATTGCGATGGTTTGCAACCATCAATGTTTGCATTGCAATGGTAGTGGTTTTACCATCCGATGGCGGTGTTCCAATGTTTACAGCCATCTAATGGTTAACATTTAATGGGGCGGGACCTTCGCTACAGCAAGTCCCAATCCTGGCCACCGTACTGCAGAGGGTTGCTAATGCGCAAAAATGCATGCACTAATCATATTATTTTTTTTACTGCTAAATAAAACTTTTGATGTGATGGTAAGTTTCAAAAGATTCAATTGAGGAAGCCCAGCCAACATTTGATGGTGGGCTTCCAATGCTCATCCCCAATGCAGATATTCTCTGGGAATACAGGGAGAGAGCAGAGGTGAGGCAGCTGTGAGCTGGGAATACAGGGAGTGTCAGGGAGAGAGCAGAGGTGAGGCAGCTGTGAGCTGGGAATACAGGGAGTGTCAGGGAGAGAGCAGAGGTGAGGCAGCTATGAACTGGGGATATAGGGAGTGTCAGGGAGAGAGCAGAGGTGATGCAGCTGTGAGCTGGGGATATAGGGAGTGTCAGGGAGAGAGCAGAGGTGAGGCGGCTGTGAGCTGGGGATACAGGGAGTGTCAGGGAGAGAGCAGAGGTGAGGCAGCTGTGAGCTGGGAATACAGGGAGTGTCAGGGAGAGAGCAGAGGTGAGGCAGCTTTGAGCTGGGAATACAGGGAGTGTCAGGAAGAGAGCAGAGGTGAGGCAGCTGTGAGCTGGGAATACAGGGAGTGTCAGGGAGAGAGCAGAGGTGAGGCGGCTGTGAGCTGGGAATACAGGGAGTGTCAGTGAGAGAGCAGAGGTGAGGCAGCTGTGAGCTGGGAATACAGAAAGTGTCAGGGAGAGAGTAGAGGTGAGGGAGCTGTGAGCTGGGGATACAGGGAGTGTCAGGGAGAGAGCAGAGGTGAGGCAGCTGTGTGGTGGGGATACAGGGAGTGTCAGGGAGAGAGCAGAGGGGAGGCAGCTGTGAGCTGGGAATACAGGGAGAGTCAGGGAGAGAGCAGAGGTGAGGCGGCTGTGAGCTGGGAATACAGGGAGTGTCAGGGAGAGAGCAGAGGTGAGGCGGCTGTGAGCTGGGAATACAGGGAGTGTCAGTGAGAGAGCAGAGGTGAGGCAGCTGTGAGCTGGGAATACAGAAAGTGTCAGGGAGAGAGTAGAGGTGAGGCAGCTGTGAGCTGGGAATACAGAAAGTGTCAGGGAGAGAACAGAGGTGAGGCAGCTGTGTGGTGGGGATACAGGGAGTGTCAGGGAGAGAGCAGAGGGGAGGCAGCTGTGAGCTGGGAATACAGGGAGAGTCAGGGAGAGAGCTATAGTGAGGCAGCTGTGAGCTGGGGATACAGGGAGTGTTAAGGATAGAGCACAGGTGAGGCAGCTGTGAGCTGGGTATACAGGGAGAGTCAGGGAGAGAACAGAGGTGAGGCAGCTGTGAGCTGGGGATACAGGGAGAGTCAGAGAGAGAACAGAGGTGAGGCAGCTGTGAGCTGGGGATACAGGGAGAGTCAGGGAGAGAACAGAGGTGAGGCAGCTGTGAGCTGGGGATACAGGGAGTGTCAGGGAGAGAGCAGAGGTGAGGCAGCTGTGAGCTGGGAATACAGGGAGTGTTAGGGAGAGAGCACAGGTGAGGCAGCTGTGAGCTGGGTATACAGGGAGAGTCAGGGAGAGAGCAGAGGTGAGGCAGCTGTGAGCTGGGTATACAGGGAGAGTCAGGGAGAGAACAGAGGTGAGGCAGCTGTGAGCTGGGGATACAGGGAGAGTCAGGGAGAGAACAGAGGTGAGGCAGCTGTGAGCTGGGGATACAGGGAGTGTCAGGGAGAGAGCAGAGGTGAGGCAGCTGTGAGCTGGGAATACAGGGAGTGTTAGGGAGAGAGCACAAGTGAGGCAGCTGTGATCTGGGTATACAGGGAGAGTCAGGGAGAGAGCAGAGGTGAGGCAGCTGTGATCTGGGTATACAGGGAGAGTCAGGGAGAGAGCAGAGGTGAGGCAGCTGTGAGCTGGGTATACAGGGAGAGTCAGGGAGAGAACAGAGGTGAGGCAGCTGTGAGCTGGGGATACAGGGAGAGTCAGGGAGAGAGCAGAGGTGAGGAAGCTGTGAGCTGGGGATACAGGGAGTGTCAGGGAGAGAGCAGAGGTGAAGCAGCTGTGAGCTGGGATTACAGGGAGTGTCATGTAGAGAGCAGAGGTGAGGCAGCTGTGAGATGGGGATACAGGGAGTGTCAGGGAGAGAGCAGAAGGGAGGCAGCTGTGAGCTGGGTATACAGGGAGAGTCAGGGAGAGAGCAGAGGTGAGGCAGCTGTGAGCTGGGTATACAGGGAGAGTCAGGGAGAGAACAGAGGTGAGGCAGCTGTGAGCTGGGGATACAGGAAGTGTCAGGGAGAGAGCAGAGGTGAGGCAGCTGTGAGCTGGGGATACAGGGAATGTCAGGGAGAGAGCAGAGGTGAGGCAGCTGTGAGCTGGGAATACAGGGAGTGTTAGGGAGAGAGCACAGGTGAGGAAGCTGTGACCTGGGGATACATGGAGTGTCAGGGAGAGAGCAGAGGTGAGGCGGATGTGAGCTGGGGATAGAGGCAGTGTCGGGGAGAGAGCAGAGGTGAGGCAGCTATGAGCTGGGAATACAGGGAGTGTCAGGGAGAGAGCAGAGGTGAGGCAGGTGTGAGCTAGGGATACAGGGAGTGTCGGGGAGTGAGCAGAGGTGAGGCAGCTGTGAGCTGGGAATACAGGGAGTGTCGGGAAGAGAGCAGTGGTGAGGCGGATGTGAGCTGGGGATATAGGGAGTGTCGGGGAGAGAGCAGAGGTGAGGCAGCTGTGAGCTGGGAATACAGGGAGTGTCAGGGAGAGAGCAGGGGTGAGGCAGTTGTTAGCTGGGAATACAGGGAGTGTCAGGGAGAGAGCAGGGGTGAGGCAGTTGTTAGTTGTGAATACAGGGAGTGTCAGGGAGAGAGCAGGGGTGAGGCAGCTGTGAGGTGGGAATACAGGGAGTGTCAGGGAGAGAGCAGATGTGAGGCAGCTGTGAGCAGGGGATACAGGGAGTGTTAGGGAGAGAGCAGAGGTGAGGCAGATGTGAGCTGGGAATACAGGGAGTGTCAGGGAGAGAGCAGAGGTGAGGCCGCTGTGAGGTGGGAATACAGGGAGTGTCAGGGAGAGAGCAGAGGTGAGGCAGCTGTGAGCTGGGGATACAGGGAGTGTCGGGGAGAGAGCAGAGAGGGCAGAACTTGAGTTATTCGCAGATGACTTATTAGCCACCATCACCCACCCAGTGATGTCACTTACTCACCTGATGATGGAATTTAGAAAGTTTGTGACGTTTTCGAAATTTAAGATAAACTTCTCTAAATCCTCAGCATGAAGTAATTCTGCCTCAAACTCAAAATGGTTTACAGACAGCTTTCCCTTTGTATGGCATTCCTCATATACAGATGGAGCCACGCTCATCCGTTCTGTCTATGGTGTTAGTCCTGATCACAGAGTCACAGTGTGCTTTGGCGCAAGGCGGCATGCGTAGTCGTAGGCAGGCTCACAGAGCTTATCATGGCATGTAATACCTGCAATCATCCACCAGATGTCGCTTTTTAAAATCACTATTGCGCATGTGTGTGGTCTCCACTGAAATACAGTACTCTGTAGCGCAAGAAATACTTTACTGTACACTGTATGGGCAATGCTGTACGAGCGTCTCATTAAGCTACTTAAAATACACAGCGGCAATGAGGTCCAGTAGGTATACTCATAAATAAAAATAGTGTATACAGATGAAAACGAACGTGTTAAAGCAATGGTCCATTGATGTTAGGTTTATGTGAGCTATTAAATTAAAATGGGCTTAAAGCTTAAGATCTCCAGTTCTGGGGGTCCAATTTGCTCAGAACTAGGCTTGTATGGAATGGGAGATGATTAGCTATCAGAGGTTACTGACCCCAAGTTTCTGTGATCCCCACAAGGCTAACGGCAACCATCGGAACCCATGGTGGGTCTGAGATAACAGGCCCATTATAGTCTATGGGAAAATGGTTCTACTTTGCACCCTGATATCTCTGGTTCTGGATGTCCCAGAGACTCAAGACTGGTACCATATGAAAGAGTAGACTCTTGGCATTCGGGCAGACTGGCCACTAGTTTATGTGACACCACAAAGAGAAACGGCAAGCAACTGTGATTAGGATCCCCTCCAATTGTCCGCCCAGCTTGCATGGGGTGCTGGGTTTCTGGCTAGATAGAAAATACTGTACAGAGTTACAAAGCACGGTGCTTTGGCATCCAGGAACTTAGGGAGGAGCTTTTATCTCTCCCCATTATACTTATAAAGATAACACTTGCTGCTGTAGCCTTTAGAGCAGAGTACGTTACAAGCTGTTCGTGCTACTTAGTACTTAGAAAATACTGTACAGAGATGCTAAGCACGGTGTTTTGGCATCCAGAGTGGGTTCACGAAATGGCTGTGAACTCAGGTGTGGCCAACCAGTTAGAGGCAAAGTGCCAGAAAAGATCTGTAGTCAAGAGTAAGAGTCACTATCATGCACGCGCTGAAGGAGGAGGTGTGTCCTAGTTGTCACAAAGCCACACCCCATTTTTGAGTGCACACCTTTCGGTATGATGTTTGTAGGAGTATGACCTTGTGTGGCAGTGTCTATCTTCAATTAGGCGCCGGCCCATGAGCCAATCAAAGGTCGCAGTCCAGCAGCCAAGATAGGGCCCTCTGCTCCTGGGTCTATCGCGGTGGCTGCCACAGCAGACATACTGGGTTCTGGGGCCTATATTAACCTTCTTGCAGCCCCAACATGTGACAGCAGCGGGCCCACTTCCACTTCTGGGCAGGGGGCTCTGCTATATACCGATGCTGGTGGCCATGCTGCCACTTTCCTCCCTAGTCACCTGTTGGGAAGTGCAGCGGCACCACCTGCTGGTCACACAGGGGTACTGAATTTCGTGTCCATGCAGTCGGTGGTGTCCTTCAACATTGGGATGACTGTCCCACCCTCTCTGGTACCTAACCCTGGGTTAGTTTATCAGAATGTGTTGTCCACCGGGATGCCTTCTACCCCAGCTTTCCCGGGCATGACCACGTCCAGGCAGCAGGGTTTCCAGGGGTCCATGCAGCCTTCCGTTTTCCCGGGAGTACCTATCCGGCCGGGTGGCCACCTACTAATTTGCGGCCCAGTCCGTGGGCGCGGGCTTATAATATGGCTACTGTAATTTCCCATCCTCCCATGTCCAGCATCTCTGGTGCCTCTCTCCCTGCGCTGGCGTTACCACCTGGCCAGTTTTGCTTGCCAGGTCCCCTGCATTGGCAGGTGCCCCGGTTTGTGCTGCCGCAGATCACCAGGTACTTCACCCATCCCGCTCTCCTGAGGTCGCTGACTGTGGGGATCTCGGGTCTCCTGAGTTGCTGCAGGTTCACGGTGTGAATCGTTTGACCGGCCCGGTCAGGGCTCCCTCAGCTGCGGAAGTCCCGGTTTCAGATGTGGTGTCAGCTCCCGGTGCCGATTCTGGACAAGGTGGCGTGGAGGTGGTTGCAGAGATGGTGCCAGCTCTGGATCTGTCGGCTGGCCATTAGGCTGATGGTGAGATTGACTTGTCTGACTCCTCCTCTGTTGTTTATTCGTCTGGCACCTCTGCTGGCAGCAAGCATTCTGGCTCCCCTAAGCACCCGCGCAAGATGGATAGGCTGGTGGCGCGGGCTGTTGCAAAACAGCTGGGTGGGACCAAGCGTCCGTGCCAAGTTAAAACTCCGCCCAAGGCGCCAAGTTTTGCTGACATGGTCCACTGTGCCAACACAGCGGTTACCAGGGGTTTATGTAAAAGTGTGAAGGATAGGATCCGGAAAGGCAAATATGTGGCAATCTTTACCATCACGGCAGAGATGAAGCAGGGGTACGCTGTGGCTATGAAGGCAGGGGCCTCCAGTGAGAATTCCTTCCATAACTGCCATCATTGGTTGCGTGGTTTCTTGATTTTTTTCAACTTGCTACTGGGACATCAAGAATGTTGTTAAGTATTTGTTTTTGGTGAATGAGACCCTCATCAAGTATAAGGATTGCGTGTGGAGGGATCACGACACCAAGTTCAGGGAAAAACACAACGGGACCAAGATGTTGCCTTTGGGTTGTAAGTGTTAGGGTCTCCTGCCCTGTGCTGCCACGTCGTCATGGCAACCGGGAGACAAGTGCTAGTGGAGTAACCTGAGCGCAGCTGATACTCCGGTTCGGGTCTTTTGCTGTGCAGTGGTTACAGGCTCTGTGCACGGCAGGGGATCCGGTGCTGGTTTTTGTGCTCACAGTCTGTGAGGTCTGAGTGGGGCGTGGACAGCACCTGCTTTATAAGGCCTCTTCTCAGGTTAAGCAGATGCTGCTGAATCTTTGTTGGTTAGTCAGTTCCTGAAAGTTAGCCAGTACTGTGTAGCTTTGTATTTGTTGTTGCTTACTGCAAATAGGCCTGGGGATTTGGTACTACACTCTGCCAATCCAGACCTAGCAGTAAGACTGGAGTCAGTCGTTTAGCTTGCTGGGGTTCTTTTACTACTCTGTGAACTTAGCAAGTTTGCGGCTGTATTCTAAGACTTGCCTGCCTACATCCTGTCTCACTGTGCAAGGTGTTCAGGTGTCAGCTTAGTGGCAGTAAGCTGAACCTGTGCACTGCAAGTGAGAATTAGGATTGTGGAGACTCTCCTTGTGTCTATCATTCCATCTCTGACCCTTTAGGGTTTTGCTGTTGCCCTTAGCAACAGCATTTCGGGTTCTCTACGTATTAAAACACAACATCTTGCTTTTCCCATCTGAGCATTACTAATACTAGGGAGACACCCAGTTCCTTAGCCTCTGGGCTTCTCTGTTCACTTTGTGTGTATTTTGTTACCCTATCACCTTCTGTGTACGTAATGTCATATTCCCCAGTCTGTCTGTGAATTCATTTGTTTTGCATACCTATCCGTTCAGACACCAGTACATTCCTGCAGGCACTGGTGTGCATAACAGTTCAAACACCAGTACATTCCTGCAGGCACTGGTGTGCATAATATATTCAGCAGCCTAATACTCCTGTTGAAATTTTGTGGGAATATGGAGCATACCCCTCAAAATATGTTGCAACAGGTGGTCGATCAGGTGCAGGTCCTGACTCGACAATTTAAAGATTTGTCCATTAAAATGCACACCTCCCAGGCCGCTGGCGGAGCTCCCGCAACAGCAGCACCTTCAGGGGTTAAGGAGCCGAAAGTAAATCTCCCGGATCGTTTTTCTGGAGATCGCTCGCAGTTCTTTTGTTTCAAGGAGAGCTGCAAGCTATACTTCCGGCTTAGGCCTCAGTCTTCTGGGTCGGAGATTCAGCGGGTGGGCATAGTGATTTCCTTGCTACAAGGAGACCCACAAGTCTGGGCATATGGGTTGCAGCCTGACTGTCCGTCGCTTAAAAGTGTTGATGCTTTTTTTACGGCACTGGGCATGTTGTATGATGACCCTGACAAGACGGCCTCAGCCGAGGCTCAGATTTCGATCCTTAAGCAAGGGCGAAGGCCAGTTGAGGTTTACTGTACGGAGTTTCGGAGGTTGGCCCATGATACCCAGTGGAATGACCAAGCCCTGAGACACCAGTACCAAAGAGGTCTTTCTAACCAGATAAAGGACCAACTGGTACAATATCCCTTGCCTGATAGCTTGGATCAGCTCATGCAGTTATCCATCCGGGTGGATAGACGGCTGAGAGAGCGTAGGCTTGAAAGGGAGACTGAGGTTTCCTTCTTTCCCAAGGGAACCTCAGACTCTGAGGAATTTTCCGAGGAGCCTATGCAGATTGGGGCTACCCGCCTCTCCTCGCGTGAGAAGACGCGGAGGAGACAGCAGGGGTTGTGTTTGTACTGTGGGAATAAAGGTCATGTGGTAGTATCATGCCCAGAAAAGCCGGAAAACTTCAGGGCCTGAGGGTGATGGGAAATATCCTGTCAGGCCAGAAGTCAGAATTTCCCAAGAAGACTTTTATCATTCCGGTGACCTTGAAGATCCTTGGTCAAACTGTCAAGACTGAGGCCTTTGTGGACAGTGGGGCCGACGGGGTTTTTATGGACCGCCAATTCGCCCTGAAACACTCTGTTCCCTTAGTACCCTTGGCATCGGAAATTGAGATTTGTGGGTTAAACGGGGAACCATTATCCCAAGGTAAAATTACCTCTTGCACTAGCCAGATTTCTTTGTTTATTGGAGCCACACACTCTGAAAAATTGTCCTTTTATGTGACTGTCTGTACTTTTGCCCCAATGGTGTTGGGGTTACCCTGGTTAAGGGCCCACAATCCTCAATTTGACTGGGTCTCTGGGGAGATTCTTAGTTGGGGTACTGATTGTTTCAGGAGTTGCTTGAGCCTTCCAGTCAGGCTCTCGCAGCTCAGTTTGCCAGGATTGCCAGGGTGTAATGCAGATTTTGCGGACGTGTTCTCCAAAAAAGTTGCAGAGGTACTACCTCCCCATCGCCCCTATGACTGTGCCATTGATTTGTTGCCAAATGCTAAGCTTCCCAAGAGCAGGTTGTACTCCCTGTCACGTCCTGAGACTCAGGCTATGGCAGAGTACATTCAGGAGAACTTGGCTAAGGGATTTATCAGACCTTCACAGTCTCCAGTTGGGTCGGGGTTCTTCTTCGTGGGTAAAAAGGACGGTTCGTTGCGACCCTGCATCGACTTCAGGGAATTGAACCGTATCACGATTAAAAACTCATACCCACTGCCCCTCATTTCGGTCTTGTTTGACCAGCTTCGTACTGCCACCATTTTTTCTAAGATTGACCTACGCGGTGCGTACAATCTAATCCGAATAAGAGAGGGGGATGAATGGAAGACTGCCTTTAATACCTACTCAGGGCATTATGAATATTTGGTGATGCCTTTTGGGCTCTGTAATGCCCCGGCAGTCTTCCAGGATTTCATGAATGATGTGCTCAGGGAATATTTGGATAGATTCTTAGTTGCATACTTAGATGACATCCTAATCTTCTCCCATTCCCTGGAGGAGCATCGGAAGCATGTACGCTTAGTCCTCCAGAAACTCAGAGACCACCGGCTTGGGGCGAAGCTGGAGAAGTGCGAATTTGAAGTTCAGCAAATCGCATTTCTAGGATATATTATCTCTCCAGAAGATTTCCAAATGGAGGGTTCCAAGGTACAGGCAGTCCTGGATTGGGTGCAGCCCACTAGTTTGAAGGCGCTTCAGCGTTTCCTGGGCTTTGCAAATTTTTATAGACGATTTATCGCTGGATTTTCGTCTATAGTGGCGCCCTTGGTGGCACTCACTAAGAAAGGGGCGGATGTTGCTCACTGGTCTTGTGAGGCTAAAGCGACTTTTGCCTGTCTCAAAAGGGCATTTGTATCGGCCAAGGTGCTGCGACACCCAGATCCAGAGCGTCCTTTTGTGGTGGAGGTGGATGCCTCTGAGATGGGTATTGGGGCAGTGCTTTGTCAGATGGGAGTGTCTGATATTCGCCTTCATCCCTGTGCTTACTTTTCCCGTAAATTTTCGCCTGCCGAGATGAATTATGACGTGGGTAACCGGGAATTGTTGGCTATTAAGGATGCACTCGAGGAGTGGAGACACTGGCTTGAGGGGGCTAAGTTTGTGGTCTCAATTCTCACAGACCATAAGAATCTGGCATATTTAGAGTCAGCGAAGCGTCTCAATGCCAGGCAGGCATGATGGGCTTTGTTTTTTGCTTGCTTTAATTTTTTGATAACATATCGCCCTGGGTCAAAAAACATCAAGGCTGATGCGCTCTCGCAGAGTTTTGCTCCAATCCAGGAGACCACCGAGGAGCCGTTGCCCATTGTGTCCCCATCATGTATTAAAGTGGGCATTACCCAGGACCTCTTATCATTAGTCCTTAGAGCACAGGAGCAGGCTCCTCCAGACCTTCCGGTAGGTCTTTTGTTTGTGCCTCCTAGGTTAAGACAGCGAGTGTTCCTGGAATTCCATGCCAAGAAGTCGGCAGGTCACCCGGGTATTGCCAGAACTCGGGAGTTGCTATCTAGGGCGGTGTGGTGGCCCTCGGTGGCTAAGGATGTGGATCAGTGGGTTCGGGCATGTGACATCTGTGCCCGAAATAAGACTCCTAGAGGGGTTCCTGTTGGCCCATTACATCCACTCTCTATCCCATCTAAGCCATGGACCCACATTTCAATGGATTTTGTGGTGGACTTGCCCAAATCCTCGGGGATGACAGCCATCTGGGTTGTCGTTGACAGGTTTTCGAAGATGGCGCACTTCGTTCCACTGGTTGGGCTGCCATCGGCCAGACGCCTGTCTGAATTATTTATGCTGCATGTTGTGCGTCTCCACGGGTTGCCACTTGATGTGGTCTCTGACCGCGGATCCCAGTTTGTGGCCAAATTCTGGAGGGCATTTTGTTCCGATCTCCAGATTTCTGTCAGCTTGTCGTCAGGCTACCATCCGCAGTCTAATGGGCAGACTGAAAGGGTGAACCAGTCCTTGGAGCAGTTCCTCAGGTGTTATGTCTCCAAGTGTCAGACTGACTGGGCTGCTCATCTGTCCATGGCGGAGTTTGCCTATAACAACGCGGCTCACTCTGCTACAGGGATCTCTCCCTTCCTTTGTGTGTATGGGCATCATCCTAAGGCCAATTCTTTTGACCCCCTGGACTCCACGCCTGGTGGTTCCTCTGTGGTTTCGGTCCTTAGAGGTATTTGGCGGAAAGTGAAGAAAGCCCTTGTGTCTGTGTCATTAGTGACCAAAAGGGTTTTTGATAAGCGGAAAAGACCCTGCAGCTTCAAATTAGGAGACTTCGTCTGGTTGTCTACCAAGAATTTGAAGTTGAGACAGCCATCTCATAAGTTAGGCCCCCGGTTCATCAGCCCTTATAAGATCACCAGGGTTATCAATCCGGTGGCATTTCAGTTAGATCTGCCCCGTTCTTTGGGTATCAATAAAACATTGCATTGTTCCCTTTTAAAACGGGCGATTAGTAATCCTTCTTCCAGTGGAAGACCTTCCCCTCTTCTGATACGTGGCCAGAGGGAGTTTGTTGTTGAAAGGATTCTTGACTCCAAGATGGTTCGGGGTCGGCTGTCATTTTTGGTGCACTGGAAGGGGTATGGCCCGGAGGAGCGGTCGTGGGTGCGCAGTTGTGATCTTCATGCCCCCAGACTGATACGCTCTTTCTTCTCGCAGTTCCCCGATAAACCCGGTGGTAGGGGTTCTTTGACCCCTCGTCAGAGGGGGGGTACTGTTAGGGTCTCCTGCCCTGTGCTGCCACATCGTCATGGCAACCGGGAGACAAGTGCTAGCGGAGTAACCTGAGCGCAGCTGATACTCCGGTTCGGGTCTTTTGCTGTGCAGTGGTTACAGGCTCTGTGCACGGCAGGGGATCCGGTGCTGGTTTTTGTGCTCACAGTCTGTGAGGTCTGAGTGGGGCGTGGACAGCACCTGCTATATAAGGCCTCTTCTCAGGTTAAGCAGATGCTGCTGAATCTTTCTTGGTTAGTTAGTTCCTGAAAGTTAGCCAGTACTGTGTAGCTTTGTATTTGTTGTTGCTTACTGCATATAGGCCTGGGGATTTGGTACTACACTCTGCCAATCCAGACCTAGCAGTAAGACTGGAGTCAGTCGTTTAACCTGCTGGGGTTCTTTTACTACTCTGTGAACTTAGCAAGTTTGCGGCTGTATTCTAAGACCTGCCTGCCTAAATCCTGTCTCACTGTGCAAGGTGTCAGGTGTCAGTTTAGTGGCAGTAAGGTGAACCTGTGCACTGCAAGTGAGAATTAGGATTGTGGAGGCTCTCCTTGTGTCTATCATTCCATCTCTGACCAAGGAGTTTACTGCCACACCCGTTGGTAACCCTTTAGGGTTTTGCTGTTGCCCTTAGCAACAGCATTTCGGGTTCTCTACGTATTAAAACACAACATCTTGCTTTTCCCATCTGAGCATTCCTAATACTAGGGAGACACCCAGTTTCTTAGCCTCTGGGCTTCTCTGTTCACTTTGTGTGTATTTTGTTACCCTATCACCTTCTGTGTACGTAATGTCATATTCCCCAGTCTGTCTGTGAGTTCATTTGTTTTGCATCCCTATCCGTTCAGACACCAGTACATTCCTGCAGGCACTGGTGTACATAACAGTTTCTTTTTGAAGGTTTTTGTTGTGGTTTCAGGTTGCCCATTCCCGATTCAGCTTTGGAAGTGTCCCGCAGGAATTTGCAGGCTGCTCTGGATTCATCGCGGATGGTGAGGTGGAA
Source organism: Pseudophryne corroboree (assembly GCF_028390025.1). Taxonomy (NCBI): domain Eukaryota; kingdom Metazoa; phylum Chordata; class Amphibia; order Anura; family Myobatrachidae; genus Pseudophryne; species Pseudophryne corroboree. The sequence goes on from NC_086444.1 coordinate 6,383,981, forward strand.
GATGGATGCAGAGGTGGAATTGGGCCAGATGGGCAGGGTTTTTGCAAATTGGAGAGGGCCACAGCTGGAGTGCCCAAGCTGCCCCACATCATTTGCCTGTCACGGGAGATTAAGGACTACCTGAGAATTTGTGCCTCATTTTTAGAACACTTTAATCCGGAGTTGTTATGGCTCCTTCCCCCGGTATCCAGCCCCGACCTGCAGCTCTTTGCTAAAGCTGCAGGTTCCTCGGGTTTTGGTGCTTTCTTTCAGGGTGAGTGGTGTGTAGCTCCTTGGCCACAGTCTGGGGTTGAGAGGGGTTTCACCGCGAACCTGCTTTTGCTCGGATTGTTACCAATCATTGTGGCAGTCGAATTGTGGTCCCCTTGATTGGCTAATCGGACAATCATTTTTTGGTGCAACAATTTGGGGGTGGTTCATGCAGTAAATAATCAATCAACAGTCCTCCTCCCCTCAGGCTTTACGTTTGCTGCACCATCTGGTCCTGACATGTTTGCGATTTAATATCAGCTTCATGGCCAGGCACGTTCCCGGTGTTGACAATGGTATAGCGGATGCTTTATCACATTTCACTTTCCAGAGGTTTCGGGAGTTTGTCCCGGGAGCCTCGGCTCTCGGTCTAACATGTCCGCATTCTGTCTGGCAGAATGTGGAAAGGTCATGAGGGAGTTGGCATTGTGATCCTTGGCAACTTTGACCTTGCGCGCCTACTCCGCAGCCTGGCAGGAATGGGAAGCTTACCGGTCTTCTCACTTAATAGATGATAAGTCTTTAGGAGATTGCTTCCTTGGCTATGTGTAGGGCCATTACCCGGAGGGCAGGTCCAGGGTGGCTATGTCCAAGTTCATCGCCGGTATCTCTTTTCACGCTAGGTTGCAGGGGATTGTCGACCCCACAAGTCATTTATACTTGATAAAGCGTTGAAAGGGTGGGCCAGGGAAATCCCCGTAGTTGCCGACACACGCGGGCCTGTTGACCTGGGGTTGTTGCGGGAGTTGTTGGTTGCGTTGGCTGCGGTGGCTGGGAGCGAGTTTGAGGCATCTTTCTTTCTGGTGGCATTTGCTTTTGTATTCTTTGGCGCTTTCAGGATTAGTGAACTGGTGGCTGTTAACAAACATTCATCTGACACTGGGCAGATGGGTGTCACTGAAGGTGTATGCTGTAGCCGCCTTGTGCCCCATTACCCTGGCTGCGGTTTATTTGCCCTCCAAGCCTGTAGATGGTAGTCAATTTTTGTGTACTCTGACGCGATGCCTCTAACTCTGTTTCCAATTCACTGCTGTCTTTAAACGTTGTTTGATGCATTTAGGGCTCAATGTGGTGGACTACAGGATGCACTCCTTTCGGATAGGGCCGCTGCTTGGGCAGCCGCCAGCGGGCGTTTACCGTTGGCCATTCAGGACATGGGGTGTTGGTGTTGCTTATGAGTCTTATGTTTGTATTGATAAGTTATAATGTTGCGCCCATTGGCGTTGACTCAAAAACATTGTTTGCCCGTCAGTTTTGGAATGACTAGTGTTCTAGATCAGGGATGCATGAAGGAATTTTTCAAAAGTTTTTCCTCCGTTAGTGGGCTAATTACAATTGGCTGTCCTACAGGTTCGCCGGAGGTTTTTTTAAAGTTTTCAACTTCACTTGGGTCTGTTTTCTGCAGTTGTGTTATTTAGTTGTGTATACTTTTCTTTCATGCATGATTCTAATATTTAGATTATTTCTTTTTCAGCTCCAAATGTTTTCATCTTTCCAGGTTTGGGTAGTCGGCTATTCCTACATTTTTTGGGCGGAGCGTCACCCTTTAGCTGTTGTATATGTAGTTTGGTCTGACACAGAGGGTCATTCCGAGTTTATCGCTCGCTAGCAATTTTTTGCAGTGCTGCGATCAGTTAATTCTCGGCAAAACGGTGCATGCGTAAATTGCGTATGCATCTCATTGCACTGGTGCGTTGTACGGGTACAAAGCGAATCATTGCTGGGCGATGGATTTAAGGAAGAATCCATTCGCACAGCTGATTGCAAGATGATTGACAGAAAGAGGGCATTTATGGGTGTCAACTGACCGTTTTCTGGGAGTGTTTGCAAAAATGCAGGCGTGTCCAGGCGTTTTCAGGGCGGGTCACTGACGTCAATTCCGGGGCCAAAAAGACAGAAGTGATTGTAGTGGCATAGTAAGTCCAGAGCTGCCGTCAGCAGCAAAAGCATTTGCACACTTGCAAAGCTAAAATACACTCCAGTATAGGCGGCGACTATCTGATTGCAGCGCTGCAAAAAGTAGCTAGTGAGTGATCAACTCGAAATGACCCCCATAGTTCCCTGAATGCATTGGAGGGGTTCCATTAGCCCACTTGCCGGTGACAAGGCACGGTAGAAGGTTAATTTAGCAGTTTCTAAATTTGTTAGGGCTTGCGGTGGTTTTGCTTTGTGGCACCCGTTGCTGTTGACGGAGAATCCTTTGTATTTTTGACAGGACGGAGTCCATTTCCCTAAGGCAGGTTTGGAGGTTTTTTCTTAGGGCTATTTTTGCAGTTTGAGATCATTCTAGTTGGTAGTGTTTTCTTGGTACTGGAGGGCGGGCTGCGGTTCTATAGGCTTAGAATGTGGCTTAGAACCTGGCAGTGGCGTGAAGGTTCCTTTGACCAGCGGCCACATGGGGCATAAGTGGTCTTTCAGGGGCACCTACCCTTTCCAAGGACGGCTAGTGAGTTCTGCCCATACGGCAGGGGGGAAGGGGGGGCATTGGGTTATGCTTTTGGCCGGATGAGGCGTTTTAGTCGCCTCATATTATAGAAGTTAGGATGCGTCAGTCGCCGCCATTATTATTATAACATCAATTGGCTAGGGCTGGTCATCAAGTGTTTTCCGTGCCATCCCTTACCAGAAGGGTCATTCCACTTAATAAATACCTAATGACCTTTTTAAACTTACGCTGTTGTTGTCCGTGTCTTATTTTGTCTGTGTCGTTATTTTAGAGATAAGCTAGCTTATTGGTTATGCAAAGGTAATCACAATAAATCAATAGACGCCTTATAATAATAATGATAATAATAATAATAATAATAATAATAATAATAATAATAATACAACTTACCCTTTGGACATGTAGCGAATTGCCCTTTTTCTTTAGAGTCAACACATACAAGCTTGGCTTTCTTCTGGATGGAATTCACTGGAAAATGAGGACAAGTTACAAGTCATTATACTGTGCAGAGTAACAGGACAGATCTGAGAGGAGTTTATAACAAAATAACATTTTGAGGGATATTCAATTGCTTGTGTGTCTGTCCTGTCTATTGAATAGGTGAGAACATGCTCCAACTGACTTTTCAAGCAATTGAATACCCCCCTCCCCTCCTGTGAATAATAAGCAGAGATGAGTGTATCCCACATTAAGAGTAGAGATGAGCGGGTTCGGTTTCTCTGAATCCGAACCCGCCCGAACTTCATGGTTTTTTTCACGGGTCCGAGCAGACTCGGATCCTCCCGCCTTGCTCGGTTAACCCGAGCGCGCCCGAACGTCATCATGACGCTGTCGGATTCTCGCGAGACTCGGATTCTATATAAGGAGCCGCGCGTCGCCGCCATTTTCACACGTGCATTGAGATTGATAGGGAGAGGACGTGGCTGGCGTCCTCTCCATTTAGATTATAAGAGAGAGAGATTTACTGGAGCTTAGGACTAGGAGGAGTACTGTAGAAGTGTAGAGAGTGCAGAGAGTTTACTAGTGAGTGACCACCAGACAGTGCAGTTTATTTAATATATCCGTTCTCTGCCTGAAAAAAGCGATACACACAGTGACTCAGTCACATACCATATCTGTGTGCACTGCTCAGGCTCAGCCCAGTGTGCTGCATCATCTATATATATTATATATCTGTCTGACTGCTCAGCTCACACAGCTTATAATTGTGGGGGAGACTGGGGAGCACTGCAGTGCCAGTTATAGGTTATAGCAGGAGCCAGGAGTACATAATATTATATAGTGAGTGACCACCAGACAGTGCAGTTTATTTAATATATCCGTTATCTGCCTGAAAAAAGCGATACACACAGTGACTCAGTCACATACCATATCTGTGTGCACTGCTCAGGCTCAGCCCAGTGTGCTGCATCATCTATATATATTATATATCTGTCTGACTGCTCAGCTCACACAGCTTATAATTGTGGGGGAGACTGGGGAGCACTGCAGTGCCAGTTATAGGTTATAGCAGGAGCCAGGAGTACATAATATTATATTAAAATTAAACAGTGCACACTTTTGCTGCAGGAGTGCCACTGCCAGTGTGACTGACCAGTGACCTGACCACACTGACCACCAGTATAGTTAGTAGTATACTTATATTGTGATTGCCTGAAAAAGTTAAACACTCGTCGTGTGACTTCACTTGTGTGTTGTTGTTTTTTTTATTCTATAAAAATAAAACTCATTCTGCTGACAGACAGTGTCCAGCAGGTCCGTCATTATATAATATATAATATATACCTGTCCGGCTGCAGTAGTGATATATATATATTTTTTATATCATTTATCATCCAGTCGCAGCAGACACAGTACGGTAGTTCACGGCTGTGGCTACCTCTGTGTCTGCACTCGGCAGGCAGTCCGTCCATAATTGTATACCACCTAACCGTGGTTTTTTTTTCTTCTTTATACATACATACTACTACGACATCTCTTTATCAACCAGTCTATATTAGCAGCAGACACAGTACAGTACGGTAGTTCACGGCTGTGGCTACCTCTGTGTCTGCACTCGGCAGGCAGTCCGTCCATAATTGTATACCACCTAACCGTGGTTTTTTTTTCTTTCTTCTTTATACATACATAGTTACATAGACATCTCTTTATCAACCAGTCTATATTAGCAGCAGACACAGTACAGTACGGTAGTTCACGGCTGTGGCTACCTCTGTGTCTGCACTCGGCAGGCAGTCCGTCCATAATTGTATACCACCTAACCGTGGTTTTTTTTTCTTTCTTCTTTATACATACATACTACTACGACATCTCTTTATCAACCAGTCTATATTATTAGCAGCAGACACAGTACAGTACGGTAGTTCACGGCTGTGGCTACCTCTGTGTCTGCACTCGGCAGGCAGTCCGTCCATAATTGTATACCACCTAACCGTGGTTTTTTTTTCTTTCTTCTTTATACATACATAGTTACATAGACATCTCTTTATCAACCAGTCTATATTAGCAGCAGACACAGTACAGTACGGTAGTTCACGGCTGTGGCTACCTCTGTGTCTGCACTCGGCAGGCAGTCCGTCCATAATTGTATACCACCTAACCGTGGTTTTTTTTTCTTTCTTCTTTATACATACATACTACTACGACATCTCTTTATCAACCAGTCTATATTATTAGCAGCAGACACAGTACAGTACGGTAGTTCACGGCTGTGGCTACCTCTGTGTCTGCACTCGGCAGGCAGTCCGTCCATAATTGTATACCACCTAACCGTGGTTTTTTTTTCTTTCTTCTTTATACATACATACTACTACGACATCTCTTTATCAACCAGTCTATATTATTAGCAGCAGACACAGTACAGTACGGTAGTTCACGGCTGTGGCTACCTCTGTGTCTGCACTCGGCAGGCAGTCCGTCCATAATTGTATACCACCTAACCGTGGTTTTTTTTTCTTTCTTCTTTATACATACATAGTTACATAGACATCTCTTTATCAACCAGTCTATATTAGCAGCAGACACAGTACAGTACGGTAGTTCATGGCTGTGGCTACCTCTGTGTCTGCACTCGGCAGGCAGTCCATAATTGTATACTAGTATCCATCTCCATTGTTTACCTGAGGTGCCTTTTAGTTGTGCCTATTAAAATATGGAGAACAAAAATGTTGAGGTTCCAAAATTAGGGAAAGATCAAGATCCACTTCCACCTCGTGCTGAAGCTGCTGCCACTAGTCATGGCCGAGACGATGAAATGCCAGCAACGTCGTCTGCCAAGGCCGATGCCCAATGTCATAGTACAGAGCATGTCAAATCCAAAACACCAAATATCAGAAAAAAAAGGACTCCAAAACCTAAAATAAAATTGTCGGAGGAGAAGCGTAAACTTGCCAATATGCCATTTACGACACGGAGTGGCAAGGAACGGCTGAGGCCCTGGCCTATGTTCATGGCTAGTGGTTCAGCTTCACATGAGGATGGAAGCACTCAGCCTCTCGCTAGAAAAATGAAAAGACTCAAGCTGGCAAAAGCAGCACAGCAAAGAACTGTGCATTCTTCGAAATCCCAAATCCACAAGGAGAGTCCAATTGTGTCGGTTGCGATGCCTGACCTTCCCAACACTGGACGTGAAGAGCATGCGCCTTCCACCATTTGCACGCCCCCTGCAAGTGCTGGAAGGAGCACCGGCAGTCCAGTTCCTGATAGTCAGATTGAAGATGTCAGTGTTGAAGTACACCAGGATGAGGAGGATATGGGTGTTGCTGGCGCTGGGGAGGAAATTGACCAGGAGGATTCTGATGGTGAGGTGGTTTGTTTAAGTCAGGCACCCGGGGAGACACCTGTTGTCCGTGGGAGGAATATGGCCGTTGACATGCCAGGTGAAAATACCAAAAAAATCAGCTCTTCGGTGTGGAGGTATTTCACCAGAAATGCGGACAACAGGTGTCAAGCCGTGTGTTCCCTTTGTCAAGCTGTAATAAGTAGGGGTAAGGACGTTAACCACCTCGGAACATCCTCCCTTATACGTCACCTGCAGCGCATTCATAATAAGTCAGTGACAAGTTCAAAAACTTTGGGTGACAGCGGAAGCAGTCCACTGACCAGTAAATCCCTTCCTCTTGTAACCAAGCTCACGCAAACCACCCCACCAACTCCCTCAGTGTCAATTTCCTCCTTCCCCAGGAATGCCAATAGTCCTGCAGGCCATGTCACTGGCAATTCTGACGAGTCCTCTCCTGCCTGGGATTCCTCCGATGCATCCTTGCGTGTAACGCCTAGAGATGAGCGGGTTCGGTTTCTTTGAATCCGAACCCGCACGAACTTCACTTTTTTTTTCACGGGTCCGAGCGACTCGGATCTTCCCGCCTTGCTCGGTTAACCCGAGCGCGCCCGAACGTCATCATGACGCTGTCGGATTCTCGCGAGACTCGGATTCTATATAAGGAGCCGCGCGTCGCCGCCATTTTCACACGTGCATTGAGATTGATAGGGAGAGGACGTGGCTGGCGTCCTCTCCATTAGAATAGATTAGAAGAGAGAGAGAGAGAGAGAGAGATTGTGCAGACAGAGTTTACCACAGTGACCAGTGCAGTTGTTGTTAAGTTAACTTTTATTTAATATATCCGTTCTCTGCTATATCCGTTCTCTGCCTGAAAAAAACGATACACAGCAGTCACACAGTGTGACTCAGTCTGTGTGCACTCAGCTCAGCCCAGTGTGCTGCACATCAATGTATAAAAGCTTATAATAATTGTGGGGGAGACTGGGGAGCACTGCAGGTTGTTATAGCAGGAGCCAGGAGTACATAATATTATATTAATTTAAAATTAAACAGTGCACACTTTTGCTGCAGGAGTGCCACTGCCAGTGTGACTAGTGGTGACCAGTGCCTGACCACCAGTATAGTAGTATATTGTTGTATACTATCTCTTTATCAACCAGTCTATATTAGCAGCAGACACAGTACAGTGCGGTAGTTCACGGCTGTGGCTACCTCTGTGTCGGCAGTCGGCACTCGGCAGGCAGTCCGTCCATCCATAATTGTATAATTATATACCACCTAACCGTGGTATTTTTCTTTCTTTCTTTATACCGTCGTCATAGTCATACTAGTTGTTACGAGTATACTACTATCTCTTTATCAACCAGTGTACAGTGCGGTAGTTCACGGCTGTGGCTACCTCTGTGTCGGCAGTCGGCAGGCAGTCCGTCCATCCATAATTGTATTATAATATATACCACCTAACCGTGGTTTTTTTTTCATTCTTTATACCGTCATAGTGTCATACTAGTTGTTACGAGAATACTACTATCTCTTTATCAACCAGTGTACAGTGCGGTAGTTCACGGCTGTGGCTACCTCTGTGTCGGCAGTCGGCAGGCAGTCCGTCCATCCATAATTGTATTATAATATATACCACCTAACCGTGGTTTTTTTTTCATTCTTTATACCGTCATAGTCAGTCATACTAGTTGTTACGAGTATACTACTATCTCTTTATCAACCAGTGTACAGTGCGGTAGTTCACGGCTGTGGCTACCTCTGTGTCGGCACTCGGCAGGCAGTCCGTCCATCCATAATTGTATTATAATATATACCACCTAACCGTGGTTTTTTTTTCATTCTTTATACCGTCATAGTGTCATACTAGTTGTTACGAGTATACTACTATCTCTTTATCAACCAGTGTACAGTGCGGTAGTTCACGGCTGTGGCTACCTCTGTGTCGGCAGTCGGCAGGCAGTCCGTCCATCCATAATTGTATTATAATATATACCACCTAACCGTGGTTTTTTTTTCATTCTTTATACCGTCATAGTGTCATACTAGTTGTTACGAGTATACTACTATCTCTTTATCAACCAGTGTACAGTGCGGTAGTTCACGGCTGTGGCTACCTCTGTGTCGGAACTCGGCAGGCAGTCCGTCCATCCATAATTGTATTATTATAATATATACCACCTAACCGTGGTTTTTTTTTCATTCTTTATACCGTCATAGTGTCATACTAGTTGTTACGAGTATACTACTATCTCTTTATCAACCAGTGTACAGTGCGGTAGTTCACGGCTGTGGCTACCTCTGTGTCGGCAGTCGGCAGGCAGTCCGTCCATCCATAATTGTATTATAATATATACCACCTAACCGTGGTTTTTTTTTCATTCTTTATACCGTCATAGTGTCATACTAGTTGTTACGAGTATACTACTATCTCTTTATCAACCAGTGTACAGTGCGGTAGTTCACGGCTGTGGCTACCTCTGTGTCGGCAGTCGGCAGGCAGTCCGTCCAACCATAATTGTATTATAATATATACCACCTAACCGTGGTTTTTTTTTCATTTTTTATACCGTCGTCATACTAGTTGTTACGAGTATACTACTATCTCTTTATCAACCAGTGTACAGTGCGGTAGTTCACGGCTGTGGCTACCTCTGTGTCGGCACTCGGCAGGCAGTCCGTCCATCCATAATTGTATTATATACCACCTAACCGTGGTTTTTTTATACCACCTAACCGTGGCAGTCCGTCCATAATTGTATACTAGTATCCAATCCATCCATCTCCATTGTTTACCTGAGGTGCCTTTTAGTTCTGCCTATAAAATATGGAGAACAAAAAAGTTGAGGTTCCAAAATTAGGGAAAGATCAAGATCCACTTCCACCTCGTGCTGAAGCTGCTGCCACTAGTCATGGCCGAGACGATGAAATGCCAGCAACGTCGTCTGCCAAGGCCGATGCCCAATGTCATAGTACAGAGCATGTCAAATCCAAAACACCAAATATCAGAAAAAAAAGGACTCCAAAACCTAAAATAAAATTGTCGGAGGAGAAGCGTAAACTTGCCAATATGCCATTTACCACACGGAGTGGCAAGGAACGGCTGAGGCCCTGGCCTATGTTCATGGCTAGTGGTTCAGCTTCACATGAGGATGGAAGCACTCAGCCTCTCGCTAGAAAACTGAAAAGACTCAAGCTGGCAAAAGCACCGCAAAGAACTGTGCGTTCTTTGAAATCCCAAATCCACAAGGAGAGTCCAATTGTGTCGTTTGCGATGCCTGACCTTCCCAACACTGGACGTGAAGAGCATGCGCCTTCCACTATTTGCATGCCCCCTGCAAGTGCTGGAAGGAGCACCCGCAGTCCAGTTCCTGATAGTCAGATTGAAGATGTCAGTGTTGAAGTACACCAGGATGAGGAGGATATGGGTGTTGCTGGCGCTGGGGAGGAAATTGACCAGGAGGATTCTGATGGTGAGGTGGTTTGTTTAAGTCAGGCACCCGGGGAGACACCTGTTGTCCGTGGGAGGAATATGGCCGTTGACATGCCAGGTGAAAATACCAAAAAAATCAGCTCTTCGGTGTGGAGGTATTTCACCAGAAATGCGGACAACAGGTGTCAAGCCGTGTGTTCCCTTTGTCAAGCTGTAATAAGTAGGGGTAAGGACGTTAACCACCTCGGAACATCCTCCCTTATACGTCACCTGCAGCGCATTCATAATAAGTCAGTGACAAGTTCAAAAACTTTGGGTGACAGCGGAAGCAGTCCACTGACCAGTAAATCCCTTCCTCTTGTAACCAAGCTCACGCAAACCACCCCACCAACTCCCTCAGTGTCAATTTCCTCCTTCCCCAGGAATGCCAATAGTCCTGCAGGCCATGTCACTGGCAAGTCTGACGAGTCCTCTCCTGCCTGGGATTCCTCCGATGCATCCTTGCGTGTAACGCCTACTGCTGCTGGCGCTGCTGTTGTTGCCGCTGGGAGTCGATGGTCATCCCAGAGGGGAAGTCGTAAGCCCACTTGTACTACTTCCAGTAAGCAATTGACTGTTCAACAGTCCTTTGCGAGGAAGATGAAATATCACAGCAGTCATCCTACTGCAAAGCGGATAACTGAGGCCTTGGCATCCTGGGTGGTGAGAAACGTGGTTCCGGTATCCATCATTACTGCAGAGCCAACTAGAGACTTGTTGGAGGTACTGTGTCCCCGGTACCAAATACCATCTAGGTTCCATTTCTCTAGGCAGGCGATACCGAAAATGTACACAGACCTCAGAAAAAGAGTCACCAGTGTCCTAAAAAATGCAGCTGTACCCAATGTCCACTTAACCACGGACATGTGGACAAGTGGAGCAGGGCAGGGTCAGGACTATATGACTGTGACAGCCCACTGGGTAGATGTATGGACTCCCGCCGCAAGAACAGCAGCGGCGGCACCAGTAGCAGCATCTCGCAAACGCCAACTCTTTCCTAGGCAGGCTACGCTTTGTATCACCGCTTTCCAGAATACGCACACAGCTGAAAACCTCTTACGGCAACTGAGGAAGATCATCGCGGAATGGCTTACCCCAATTGGACTCTCCTGTGGATTTGTGGCATCGGACAACGCCAGCAATATTGTGTGTGCATTAAATCTGGGCCAATTCCAGCACGTCCCATGTTTTGCACATACCTTGAATTTGGTGGTGCAGAATTTTTTAAAAAACGACAGGGGCGTGCAAGAGATGCTGTCGGTGGCCAGAAGAATTGCGGGACACTTTCGGCGTACAGGCACCACGTACAGAAAACTGGAGCACCACCAAAAACTACTGAACCTGCCCTGCCATCATCTGAAGCAAGAAGTGGTAACGAGGTGGAATTCAACCCTCTATATGCTTCAGAGGTTGGAGGAGCAGCAAAAGGCCATTCAAGCCTATACAATTGAGCACGATATAGTAGGTGGAATGCACCTGTCTCAAGTGCAGTGGAGAATGATTTCAACGTTGTGCAAGGTTCTGATGCCCTTTGAACTTGCCACACGTGAAGTCAGTTCAGACACTGCCAGCCTGAGTCAGGTCATTCCCCTCATCAGGCTTTTGCAGAAGAAGCTGGAGGCATTGAAGGAGGAGCTAACACGGAGCGATTCCGCTAGGCATGTGGGACTTGTGGATGCAGCCCTTAATTCGCTTAACAAGGAGTCACGGGTGGTCAATCTGTTGAAATCAGAGCACTACATTTTGGCCACCGTGCTCGATCCTAGATTTAAAGCCTACCTTGGATCTCTCTTTCCGGCAGACACAGGTCTGCTGGGGTTGAAAGACCTGCTGGTGACAAAATTGTCAAGTCAAGCGGAACGCGACCTGTCAACATCTCCTCCTTCACATTCTCCCGCAACTGGGGGTGCGAGGAAAAGGCTCAGAATTCCGAGCCCACCCGCTGGCGGTGATGCAGGGCAGTCTGGAGCGACTGCTGATGCTGACATCTGGTCCGGACTGAAGGACCTGACAACGATTACGGACATGTCGTCTACTGTCACTGCATATGATTCTCTCAACATTGATAGAATGGTGGAGGATTATATGAGTGACCGCATCCAAGTAGGCACGTCACACAGTCCGTACTTATACTGGCAGGAAAAAGAGGCAATTTGGAGGCCCTTGCACAAACTGGCTTTATTCTACCTAAGTTGCCCTCCCACAAGTGTGTACTCCGAAAGAGTGTTTAGTGCCGCCGCTCACCTTGTCAGCAATCGGCGTACGAGGTTACATCCAGAAAATGTGGAGAAGATGATGTTCATTAAAATGAATTATAATCAATTCCTCCGCGGAGACATTGACCAGCAGCAATTGCCTCCACAAAGTACACAGGGAGCTGAGATGGTGGATTCCAGTGGGGACGAATTGATAATCTGTGAGGAGGGGGATGTACACGGTGATATATCGGAGGGTGAAGATGAGGTGGACATCTTGCCTCTGTAGAGCCAGTTTGTGCAAGGAGAGATTAATTGCTTCTTTTTTGGGGGGGGTCCAAACCAACCCGTCATATCAGTCACAGTCGTGTGGCAGACCCTGTCACTGAAATGATGGGTTGGTTAAAGTGTGCATGTCCTGTTTTGTTTATACAACATAAGGGTGGGTGGGAGGGCCCAAGGATAATTCCATCTTGCACCTCTTTTTTCTTTTCTTTTTCTTTGCATCATGTGCTGATTGGGGAGGGTTTTTTGGAAGGGACATCCTGCGTGACACTGCAGTGCCACTCCTAGATGGGCCCGGTGTTTGTGTCGGCCACTAGGGTCGCTAATCTTACTCACACAGCTACCTCATTGCGCCTCTTTTTTTCTTTGCGTCATGTGCTGTTTGGGGAGGGTTTTTTGGAAGGGACATCCTGCGTGACACTGCAGTGCCACTCCTAGATGTGCCCGGTGTTTGTGTCGGCCACTAGGGTCGCTAATCTTACTCACACAGTCAGCTACCTCATTGCGCCTCTTTTTTTCTTTGCGTCATGTGCTGTTTGGGGAGGGTTTTTTGGAAGGGCCATCCTGCGTGACACTGCAGTGCCACTCCTAGATGGGCCCGGTGTTTGTGTCGGCCACTAGGGTCGCTAATCTTACTCACACAGCTACCTCATTGCGCCTCTTTTTTTCTTTGCGTCATGTGCTGTTTGGGGAGGGTTTTTTGGAAGGGACATCCTGCGTGACACTGCAGTGCCACTCCTAGATGGGCCCGGTGTTTGTGTCGGCCACTAGGGTCGCTTATCTTACTCACACAGCGACCTCGGTGCAAATTTTAGGACTAAAAATAATATTGTGAGGTGTGAGGTATTCAGAATAGACTGAAAATGAGTGTAAATTATGGTTTTTGAGGTTAATAATACTTTGGGATCAAAATGACCCCCAAATTCTATGATTTAAGCTGTTTTTTAGTGTTTTTGGAAAAAAACACCCGAATCCAAAACACACCCGAATCCGACAAAAAAAATTCGGTGAGGTTTTGCCAAAACGCGTTCGAACCCAAAACACGGCCGCGGAACCGAACCCAAAACCAAAACACAAAACCCGAAAAATTTCAGGCGCTCATCTCTAGTAACGCCTACTGCTGCTGGCGCTGCTGTTGTTGCTACTGGGAGTCGATGGTCATCCCAGAGGGGAAGTCGTAAGCCCACTTGTACTACTTCCAGTAAGCAATTGACTGTTCAACAGTCCTTTGCGAGGAAGATGAAATATCACAGCAGTCATCCTGCTGCAAAGCGGATAACTGAGGCCTTGACAACTATGTTGGTGTTAGACGTGCGTCCGGTATCCGCCGTTAGTTCACAGGGAACTAGACAATTTATTGAGGCAGTGTGCCCCCGTTACCAAATACCATCTAGGTTCCACTTCTCTAGGCAGGCGATACCGAGAATGTACACGGACGTCAGAAAAAGACTCACCAGTGTCCTAAAAAATGCAGTTGTACCCAATGTCCACTTAACCACGGACATGTGGACAAGTGGAGCAGGGCAGGGTCAGGACTATATGACTGTGACAGCCCACTGGGTAGATGTATGGACTCCCGCCGCAAGAACAGCAGCGGCGGCACCAGTAGCAGCATCTCGCAAACGCCAACTCTTTCCTAGGCAGGCTACGCTTTGTATCACCGCTTTCCAGAATACGCACACAGCTGAAAACCTCTTACGGCAACTGAGGAAGATCATCGCGGAATGGCTTACCCCAATTGGACTCTCCTGTGGATTTGTGGCATCGGACAACGCCAGCAATATTGTGTGTGCATTAAATATGGGCAAATTCCAGCACGTCCCATGTTTTGCACATACCTTGAATTTGGTGGTGCAGAATTTTTTTAAAAACGACAGGGGCGTGCAAGAGATGCTGTCGGTGGCCAGAAGAATTGCGGGACACTTTCGGCGTACAGGCACCACGTACAGAAGACTGGAGCACCACCAAAAACTACTGAACCTGCCCTGCCATCATCTGAAGCAAGAAGTGGTAACGAGGTGGAATTCAACCCTCTATATGCTTCAGAGGTTGGAGGAGCAGCAAAAGGCCATTCAAGCCTATACAATTGAGCACGATATAGTAGGTGGAATGCACCTGTCTCAAGCGCAGTGGAGAATGATTTCAACGTTGTGCAAGGTTCTGATGCCCTTTGAACTTGCCACACGTGAAGTCAGTTCGGACACTGCCAGCCTGAGTCAGGTCATTCCCCTCATCAGGCTTTTGCAGAAGAAGCTGGAGACATTGAAGGAGGAGCTAACACGGAGCGATTCCGCTAGGCATGTGGGACTTGTGGATGGAGCCCTTAATTCGCTTAACAAGGATTCACGGGTGGTCAATCTGTTGAAATCAGAGCACTACATTTTGGCCACCGTGCTCGATCCTAGATTTAAAGCCTACCTTGGATCTCTCTTTCCGGCAGACACAAGTCTGCTGGGGTTGAAAGACCTGCTGGTGACAAAATTGTCAAGTCAAGCGGAACGCGACCTGTCAACATCTCCTCCTTCACATTCTCCCGCAACTGGGGGTGCGAGGAAAAGGCTCAGAATTCCGAGCCCACCCGCTGGCGGTGATGCAGGGCAGTCTGGAGCGACTGCTGATGCTGACATCTGGTCCGGACTGAAGGACCTGACAACGATTACGGACATGTCGTCTACTGTCACTGCATATGATTCTCTCAACATTGATAGAATGGTGGAGGATTATATGAGTGACCGCATCCAAGTAGGCACGTCACACAGTCCGTACTTATACTGGCAGGAAAAAGAGGCAATTTGGAGGCCCTTGCACAAACTGGCTTTATTCTACCTAAGTTGCCCTCCCACAAGTGTGTACTCCGAAAGAGTGTTTAGTGCCGCCGCTCACCTTGTCAGCAATCGGCATACGAGGTTACATCCAGAAAATGTGGAGAAGATGATGTTCATTAAAATGAATTATAATCAATTCCTCCGCGGAGACATTGACCAGCAGCAATTGCCTCCACAAAGTACACAGGGAGCTGAGATGGTGGATTCCAGTGGGGACGAATTGATAATCTGTGAGGAGGGGGATGTACACGGTGATATATCGGAGGGTGATGATGAGGTGAACATCTTGCCTCTGTAGAGCCAGTTTGTGCAAGGAGAGATTAATTGCTTCTTTTTTGGGGGGGGTCCAAAGCAACCCGTCATATCAGTCACAGTCGTGTGGCAGACCCTGTCACTGAAATGATGGGTTGGTTAAAGTGTGCATGTCCTGTTTTGTTTATACAACATAAGGGTGGGTGGGAGGGCCCAAGGACAATTCCATCTTGCACCTCTTTTTTCTTTTCTTTTTCTTTGCATCATGTGCTGATTGGGGAGGGTTTTTTGGAAGGGACATCCTGCGTGACACTGCAGTGCCACTCCTAGATGGGCCCGGTGTTTGTGTCGGCCACTAGGGTCGCTAATCTTACTCACACAGCTACCTCATTGCGCCTCTTTTTTTCTTTGCGTCATGTGCTGTTTGGGGAGGGTTTTTTGGAAGGGACATCCTGCGTGACACTGCAGTGCCACTCCTAGATGGGCCCGGTGTTTGTGTCGGCCACTAGGGTCGCTAATCTTACTCACACAGCTACCTCATTGCGCCTCTTTTTTTCTTTGCGTCATGTGCTGTTTGGGGAGGGTTTTTTGGAAGGGCCATCCTGCGTGACACTGCAGTGCCACTCCTAGATGGGCCCGGTGTTTGTGTCGGCCACTAGGGTCGCTAATCTTACTCACACAGCTACCTCATTGCGCCTCTTTTTTTCTTTGCGTCATGTGCTGTTTGGGGAGGGTTTTTTGGAAGGGACATCCTGCGTGACACTGCAGTGCCACTCCTAGATGGGCCCGGTGTTTGTGTCGGCCACTAGGGTCGCTTATCTTACTCACACAGCGACCTCGGTGCAAATTTTAGGACTAAAAATAATATTGTGAGGTGTGAGGTATTCAGAATAGACTGAAAATGAGTGTAAATTATGGTTTTTGAGGTTAATAATACTTTGGGATCAAAATGACCCCCAAATTCTATGATTTAAGCTGTTTTTTAGTGTTTTTTGAAAAAAACACCCGAATCCAAAACACACCCGAATCCGACAAAAAAAATTCGGTGAGGTTTTGCCAAAACGCGTTCGAACCCAAAACACGGCCGCGGAACCGAACCCAAAACCAAAACACAAAACCCGAAAAATTTCAGGCGCTCATCTCTAATTATAACACAGCACACAGCTCACATACATTACACTAATGGCCGGAGAGTGTATATAACACAGCACACAGCTCACACACATTACACTAATGGCCGGAGAGTGTATATAACACAGCACACAGCTCACACACATTACACTAATGGCCGGAGAGTGTATATAACACAGCACACAGCTCACACACATTACACTAATGGCCGGAGAGTGTATATAACACAGCACACAGCTCACATACATTACACTAATGGCCGGAGAGTGTATATAACACAGCACACAGCTCACATACATTACACTAATGGCCGGAGAGTGTATATAACACAGCACACAGCTCACACACATTACACTAATGGCCGGAGAGTATTATAACACAGCACACAGCTCACACACATTACACTAATGGCCGGAGAGTATATAACACAGCACACAGCTCACACACATTACACTAATGGCTGGAGAGTGTATATAACACAGCACACAGCTCACACACATTACACTAATGGCCGGAGAGTATTATAACACAGCACACAGCTCACATACATTACACTAATGGCCGGAGAGTATTATAACACAGCACACAGCTCACACACATTACACTAATGGCTGGAGAGTGTATATAACACAGCACACAGCTCACACACATTACACTAATGGCCGGAGAGTGTATATAACACAGCACACAGCTCACATACATTACACTAATGACCGGAGAGTGTATATAACACAGCACACAGCTCACATACATTACACTAATGGCCGGAGAGTGTATATAACACAGCACACAGCTCACACACATTACACTAATGGCCAGAGAGTGTATATAACACAGCACACAGCTCACATACATTACACTAATGGCCGGAAAGTGTATATAACACAGCACACAGCTCACACACATTACACTAATGGCCAGAGAGTGTATATAACACAGCACACAGCTCACACACATTACACTAATGGCCGGAGAGTGTATATAACACAGCACACAGCTCACACACATTACACTAATGGCCGGAGAGTGTATATAACACAGCACACAGCTCACACACATTACACTAATGGCCGGGGAGTGTATATAACACAGCACACAGCTCACATACATTACACTAATGGCCGGAGAGTGTATATAAGACAGCACACAGCTCACATACATTACACTAATGGCCGGAGAGTGTATATAACACAGCACACGGATCACACACATTACACTAATGGCCGGAGAGTGTATATAACACAGCACACAGCTCACATACATTACACTAATGGCCGGAGAGTGTATATAACACAGCACACAGCTCACACACATTACACTAATGGCCGGAGAGTGTATATAAGACAGCACACAGCTCACATACATTACACTAATGGCCGGAGAGTGTATATAACACAGCACACAGCTCACACACATTACACTAATGGCCGGAGAGTGTATATAAGACAGCACACAGCTCACATACATTACACTAATGGCCGGAGAGTGTATATAACACAGCACACAGCTCACACACATTACACTAATGGCCGGAGAGTGTATATAACACAGCACACAGCTCACATACATTACACTAATGGCCGGAGAGTGTATATAACACAGCACACGGATCACACACATTACACTAATGGCCGGGGAGTGTATATAACACAGCACACAGCTCACACACATTACACTAATGGCCGGAGAGTGTATATAACACAGCACACAGCTCACATACATTACACTAATGGCCGGAGAGTATTATAACACAGCACACAGCTCACACACATTACACTAATGGCTGGAGAGTGTATATAACACAGCACACGGATCACACACATTACACTAATGGCCGGAGAGTATTATAACACAGCACACAGCTCACACACATTACACTAATGGCTGGAGAGTGTATATAACACAGCACACAGCTCACACACATTACACTAATGGCTGGAGAGTGTATATAACACAGCACACGGATCACACACATTACACTAATGGCCGGGGAGTGTATATAACACAGCACACAGCTCACACACATTACACTAATGGCCGGGGAGTGTATATAACACAGCACACAGCTCACACACATTACACTAATGGCCGGAGAGTATTATAACACAGCACACAGCTCACACACATTACACTAATGGCTGGAGAGTGTATATAACACAGCACACGGATCACACACATTACACTAATGGCCGGGGAGTGTATATAACACAGCACACGGCTCACACACATTACACTAATGGCCGGAGAGTGTATATAACACAGCACACAGCTCACATACATTACACTAATGGCCGGAGAGTGTATATAACACAGCACACAGCTCACATACATTACACTAATGGCCGGAGAGTGTATATAACACAGCACACAGCTCACACACATTACACTAATGGCCGGGGAGTGTATATAACACAGCACACGGATCACACACATTACACTAATGGCCGGGGAGTGTATATAACACAGCACACGGATCACACACATTACACTAATGGCCGGAGAGTGTATATAACACAGCACACAGCTCACATACATTACACTAATGGCCGGAGAGTGTATATAACACAGCACACAGCTCACACACATTACACTAATGGCCGGGGAGTGTATATAAGACAGCACACAGCTCACATACATTACACTAATGGCCGGGGAGTGTATATAACACAGCACACGGATCACACACATTACACTAATGGCCGGGGAGTGTATATAACACAGCACACGGATCACACACATTACACCAGAGCCGGACTGGCCATCTGGCACTTCTGGCAGGTGCCAGAAGGGCAGATGGCCACGTGGGCCGGTCCAGCGGTCACTGAGACGCGCTGCCGCTCAGACCGGCGGCAGCGCGTCTCAGCTGACAGGATAGGAGAGCTGTGAGGGACGGGGGTGAGAGCGCCGGGCGCCCGCCAGCACGGCTGTGTCTGGCGCGGCGCGTATAGCAGACTTCAAAGCAGCCGCCGGTACGTGAGCCAATCAGAGCTCGCGGACCTGCAGCCAATCAGAAGCCGCCGGTCCGCGAGCTCTGATTGGCTCACGAACCGGCGGCTGCTTTGAATGCTATACGCTGCCGCACCAGAAACAGCCGTGCTGGCGGGCGCCCAGCGCTCTCACCCCCGTCCCTCACAGCCCGGAGGAGGAGGAGGAGCAGCAGCAGTAGTGCAGCAGCGGTAAGTAGCTGCAGCACTGGCTGCTGTGGGGGCAATTGTATACCTGGCACTGTGGGGGCAATTGTATACCTGGCACTGTGGGGGCAATTGTATACCTGGCACTGTGGGGGCAATTTGCTGGCACTGTGGGGCATTTGTATACCTGGCACTGTGGGGGCAATTGTATACCTGGCACTGTGGGGGCAATTTGCTGGCACTGTGGGGCATTTGTATACCTGGCACTGTGGGGGCAATTGGCTGGCACTGTGGGGCATCTGTATACCTGGCACTGTGGGGCATTTGTATACCTGGCACTGTGGGGGCAATTGTATACCTGGCAGTGTGGGGGCATCTGTATACCTGGCACTGTGGGGGCATCTGTATACCTGGCACTGTGGGGGCATCTGTATACCTGGCACTGTGGGGGCATCTGTATACCTGGCACTGTGGGGGCATTTGTATATCTGGCACTGTGGGGGCATTTGTATATCTGGCACTGTAGGGGCATTTGTGGATCTGGCACTGTGGGGGCATCTGTATACCTGGCACTGTGGGGGCAATTGTATACCTGGCACTGTGGGGGCAATTTGCTGGCACTGTGGGGCATTTGTATACCTGGCACTGTGGGGGCAATTGGCTGGCACTGTGGGGCATCTGTATACCTGGCACTGTGGGGCATTTGTATACCTGGCACTGTGGGGGCAATTGTATACCTGGCACTGTTGGGGCATTTGTATATCTGGCACTGTGGGGGCATTTGTATATCTGGCACTGTGGGGACATTTGTTTACCTGGCACTGTGGGGGCAATTGTTTACCTGGCACTGTGGGGGAATCTGTATACCTGGCACTGTGGGGGCATTTGTATACCTGGCACTGTGGGGGCATTTGTATACCTGGCACTGTGTGGGCATTTGTATACCTGGCACTGTGTGGGCATTTGTATACCTGGCACTGTGGGGGGCATTTGTGGATCTGGCACTGTGGGGGCATTTGTATACCTGGCACTGTGGGGGCATTTGTATACCTGGCACTGTGGGGGCATTTGTATACCTGGCACTGCACTATCGGGGGCATATAATGTAAATTTCAGCTCATACCGGGTGCTGTAATGTGAATTTTGGCTCATACTGTGTGGTATAATGTGAAAGAGGCACCAGTACTAGATAGTATAAGGGGTCCTACTATCGTGGTGCATAATGCGTATAAGGGGTGTATGGTGTGGTAAACTACACTGAAGACCACGCCCATTTTGAGTGACCACGCCCCCTTTAAGTGGCCATGCCCCCTTTTCCGGAGTGCGCGCCTTCGGCGCGCGCTTAATTACAAACCTCACATTTCCTTGCCCCCACTTACAAATTTCCACTTCAACCACTGGTTGAGTATATTTTAATAGAGAATGATGTACGCCTGTATGTTGTTAGAATATTAATTATATTTGTAAGAACATAGATGACTAAGTGGGAGGAGTCAGGAATAGTAAGGGGAGGAGTCACAGAGGTGGGCCTGTGTGCTTCAAAAATGCCAGGGCCTATTTTTAGTCCCAGTCCGGCCCTGCATTACACTAATGGTCGGACTGTATATAACACAGCACACAGCTCACACACATTACACTAATGGCCGGAGAGTGTATATAACACAGCACACGGCTCACACACATTACACTAATGGCCGGAGTGTATGTAACACAGCACACAGCTCACATACATTACACTAATGACCGGAGAGTGTATATAACACAGCACACAGCTCACACACATTACACTAATGGCCGGAGAGTGTATATAACACAGCACACGGCTCACATACATTACACTAATGGCTGGAGTGTATGTAACACAGCACACAGCTCACACACATTACACTAATGGCCGGAGTGTATATAACCCCCGTTGTCACCCTACGAACAAGGTTACACCTTATTTGCTTGTTTTAATTCATTTTAATTGTTTTTTGTCAAATAAAAATTATTTTAAATTTAAATTGACCTTGTTGGACCATTCTTAAAGATACCTTTACATGTGGAGAACACCTATCAGACATGTGAGTGAGATAGGCTGTACCTTTATTTACCGACCAGATAAAGATACCTTTATGTGCTTTTTCCTGTTTACCCTTATGTGAGTTTTGGTACGTCCTCAAGCCTGAGAGAATTGGTGGCGAGATTCTGTCCTTTCTGCTATCAAGTTCCCCATTCACTAGGGGTCTCATTTTCTGGACACCATTTTAATAAGACTCTTTCTACCAATTTACTACACATTGGTTCTCCTTTAATATTTTGTTTTACATATCGATTGAGGACTTTGACCATAGACGGATGACCGATTGAGATCATTTTGAAGAATCCTCAAGTATTGTTGTAACTTCCTTTCTTTACTTCTTTTATTTAATTGTTTTGGTATTCCATGATGTTGATTGCCTCCTAATCTCTCTTCTGGAAACTTTGGGTGCCTTTGATCATACTCCCTCCCTCTTTATTGTACTGTATTTCTACCTGTATTTGGGCAGGTATAGGGCTGTGATTGGGCAGACCTTTTTGTGCGCCAGAGTTCACTTTCCTCCTTGTTTGCACAAGTGTGGGCTGTAGCCAGAGATATGCAAGTAGGCTAGTGAGACACATGTAGTCTGGGTCTGAAGAGCTAGAGAGACAAAAGGGATTTTTGGGCTGGAGAGAAAGAATGGACTGGATCTGGAGAGACATAAAGGGAGCTGGAGAGACAGAAGAGGGCTGAAGCTGGAAAGAAAGAAGGGGCTGGAGAGAAACAAGGACGGACTGGAGAGAAAAAAGGTACTGGGAACTGGAGAGACATAAAGGAAGATGGAGAGACAGAAGATGACTGGAGCCAGAAAGAAAGAAGGGGGCTGGAGAGACAGAAGAGGGCTGGAGCTGGAGAGACAGAAGGGGGCTGGAGAGAAACAAGAATGGACTGGAGAGAAAGAAGGGACTGGAACTGGAGAGACATAAAGGGAGCTGGAGAGACAGAAGAGGACTGAAGCTGGAAAGAAAGAAGGGGCTGGGGAGAACCAAAGATGGACTGGAGAGAAAGAAGGTACTGGAACTGGAGAGACATAAAGGAAGATGGAGAGACAGAAGAGGGCTGGAGCTGGAAAGAATAAGGGAGCTTGAGAGACAGAAGAGGGCTGGAGATGGAGAGACAGAAGGGGGCTGGAGAGAAACAAGGATGGACTGGAGAGAAAGAAGGGACTGGAACTGGAGAGACATAAAGGAAGCTGGAGCTGGAGAGAAAGAAGGAGGCTGGAGAAGAACAAGGATGGACTGGAGAGAAAGAAGGGACTGGAACTGGAGAGACATAAAGGGAGATGGAGCTGGAGAGAAAGAAGGGGGCTGGAGAGAAACAAGGATGGGCTGGAGAGAAAGAAGGGACTGGAACTGGAGAGACATAAAGGGAGATGGAGCTGGAGAGAAAGAAGGGGGCTGGAGAGAAACAAGGATGGGCTGGAGAGAAAGAAGGGACTGGAACTGGAGAGACATAAAGGAAGATGGAGAGACAGAAGAGGGCTGGAGCTGTAAAGAAAGTGGGGGACTGGAGAGAAACCAGGATGGGCTGGAGCAAGAGAGAAAGAAGTGGGGCTGGAACTTAATAGATATGAGGGGGTCATAGCTGGAGAGATGGAAAGGGCTGGAACTGGAGACATACTAGGGGGCTTTGAGGCATATAAAGGGACACAACAGGGCTCTGGGCTTGTACTTAAGAGTATTAGGGGGCTCTGAGACATATTTAGGGACATAATGAAACTTTGCGGAATATGAGGTGGATAGAAAATGGCCTGAAATCGGACAAATAAAATGCTTGTAACCTGACTGTGGTTTTGGATGCACCCCTTGGTCATGCCCCCTGTCTGGGAAATGAAAACATTTACAGTTGGTAATTCTATACTTACCAATGGAGTAAATTTGTTCATCGAGAATGTGACTGAGGCTACACTTATTGTGTTCTTCTTGGTGGACAGCAGAGACCAGGCCAGCAGAGACCAGGAACAGCACAACCAATGGCAGAAACAGATTCATTCTCTCGATAACAGTGATTAATCAGACTCAGGGACCTGTAAGATAAATACAGATTACTGTCCCTCTACCTGGCTCATAGTTCCTGTAAATGATGCAAATATGGCTTTACAAACTACTAGTGTCATCATGTCCTGGCTCATGGACATTGGCTGGCTGGCACATATTAATCCTCGAGTGTGGCACAGTGTTTAGCACCACCATAGGATAAATGAAGATGTTATATTGGGGGGTGTCTAGCACTAGACCCCCTCACCTGCTCCCTCACCCTTGGGAAACAATGGTCTATGTGATGAATGGGGGGTTCATCATTTTATATTGCTATTTAGAGGTCAGTGAATGGAGTTCGCCTGTAGAATAACCACTGGTGTATGCTGTTTTCTTCAGTAGGAGTGCATCAGGAAGCATGTCAGGACAGTCATCCCAATAGAGATGGTGCACCAGAGTCAGGACAGTCATTCCAATAGAGATGGTGCACTAGAGTCAGGACAGTCATTCCAATAGAGATGGTGCACCAGAGTCAGGACAGTCATTCCAATAGAGATGGTGCACCAGAGTCAGGACAGTAATTCCAACAGATATGGTGCACCAGAGTCAGGACAGTCCTTCCAATAGAGATGGTGCACCAGAGTCAGGACAGTCCTCCCAATAGAGATGGTGCACTAGAGTCAGGACAGTCCTTCCAATAGAGATGGTGCACCAGAGTCAGGACAGTCCTCCCAATAGAGATGGTGCACTAGAGTCAGGACAGTCCTTCCAATAGAGATAGTGCACTAGAGTCAGGACAGTCCTTCCAATAGAGATGGTGCACCAGAGTCAGGACAGTCCTCCCAATAGAGATGGTGCACTAGAGTCAGGACAGTCCTTCCAATAGAGATGGTGCACCAGAGTCAGGACAGTCCTCCCAATAGAGATGGTGCACCAGAGTCAGGACAGTCCTCCCAATAGAGATGGTGCACCAGAGTCAGGACAGTCCTTCCAATAGAGATGGTGCACCAGAGTCAGGACAGTCATTCCAATAGAGATGGTGCACCAGAGTCAGGACAGTCCTTCTAATAGAGATGGTGCACCAGAGTCAGGACAGTCCTCCCAATAGTGATGGTGCACTAGAGTCAGGACAGTCCTTCCAATAGAGATGGTGCACTAGAGTCAGGACAATCCTTCCAATAGAGATTGTGCACCAGAGTCAGGATAGTCCTCCCAATAGAGATGGTGCACTAGAGTCAGGACAGTCCTTCCAATAGAGATGGTGCACCAGAGTCAGGACAGTCCTCCCAATAGAGATGGTGCACCAGAGTCAGGACAGTCCTTCCAATAGAGATGGTGCACCAGAGTCAGGACAGTCCTTCTATTAGAGATGGTGCACCAGAGTCAGGACAGTCCTTCCAATAGAGATGGTGAACCAGAGTCAAGACAGCCCTTCCAATAGAAATGGTGCACCAGAGTCAGGACAGTCCTTCCAATAGAGATGGTGCACCACAGTCAGGACAGTCCTCCCAATAGAGATGGTGCACCAGAGTCAAGACAGTCCTTCCAATAGAGATGGTGCACCAGAGTCAGGACAGTCCTTCCAATAGAGATGGTGCACTAGAGTCAGGACAGTCCTCCCAATAGAGATGGTGCACTAGAGTCAGGACAGTCCTTTCAATAGAGATGGTGCACCAGAGTCAGGACAGTTCTCCCAATAGAGATGGTGCACCAGAGTCAGGACAGTAATTCCAACAGATATGGTGCACCAGAGTCAGGACAGTCCTTCCAATAGAGATGGTGCACCAGAGTCAGGACAGTCATTCCAATAGAGATGGTGCACCAGAGTCAGGACAGTCCTTCCAATAGAGATGGTGCACTAGAGTCAGGACAGTCCTTCTAATAGAGATGGTGCACCAGAGTCAGGACAGTCCTCCCAAGAGATGGTGCACTAGAGTCAGGACAGTCCTTTCAATAGAGATGGTGCACCAGAGTCAGGACAGTCCTCCCAATAGAGATGGTGCACCAGAGTCAGGACAGTCATTCTAATAGAGATGGTGCACCAGAGTCAGGACAGTCCTTCCAATAGAGATGGTGCACCAGAGTCAGGACAGTTCTCCCAATAGAGATGGTGCACCAGAGTCAGGACAGTAATTCCAACAGATATGGTGCACCAGAGTCAGGACAGTCCTTCCAATAGAGATGGTGCACCAGAGTCAGGACAGTCATTCCAATAGAGATGGTGCACCAGAGTCAGGACAGTCCTTCCAATAGAGATGGTGCACTAGAGTCAGGACAGTCCTTCTAATAGAGATGGTGCACCAGAGTCAGGACAGTCCTCCCAAGAGATGGTGCACTAGAGTCAGGACAGTCCTTTCAATAGAGATGGTGCACCAGAGTCAGGACAGTTCTCCCAATAGAGATGGTGCACCAGAGTCAGGACAGTCCTTCCAATAGAGATGGTGCACCAGAGTCAGGACAGTCATTCCAATAGAGATGGTGCACCAGAGTCAGGACAGTCCTTCCAATAGAGATGGTGCACCAGAGTCAGGACATTCCTTCTAATAGAGATGGTGCACCAGAGTCAGGACAGTCATTTCAATAGAGATGGTGCACCAGAGTCAGGACTATCATTCCAATAGAGATGGTGCACCAGAGTCAGGACAGCCCTTCCAATAGAGATGGTGCACCAGAGTCAGGACAGTCCTTCTATTAGAGATGGTGCACCAGAGTCAGGACAGTACTTCTAATAGAGATGGTGCACCAGAGTCAGGACAGTCCTTCCAATAGAGATGGTGCACCAGAGTCAGGACAGTCCTTCCAATAGAGATGGTGCACCAGAGTCAGAACGGTCCTTCTAATAGAGATGGTGCACCACAGTCAGGACAGTCATTCCAATAGAGATGGTGCACCAGAGTCAGGACAGTCCTTCCAATAGAGATGGTGCACCAGAGTCAGGACAGTCCTTCCAATAGAGATGGTGCACCAGAGTTAGAACCATCCTTCTAATAGAGATGGTGCACCAGAGTCAGGACAGTCCTTCCAATAGAGCTGGTGCACCAGAGTCAGGACAGTCCTTCCAATAGAGATGGTGCACCAGAGTCAGGACAGTCCTTCCAATAGAGATGGTGCACCACAGTCAGGACAGTCATTCCAATAGAGATGGTGCACCAGAGTCAGGACAGTCCTTCTATTAGAGATGGTGCACCAGAGTCAGGACAGTCCTTCTAATAGAGATGGTGCACCAGAGTCAGGACAGTCCTTCCAATAGAGATGGTGCACCAGAGTCAGGACAGTTCTTCTAATAGAGATGGTGCACCAGAGTCAGGACAGTCCTTCCAATAGAGATGGTGCACCAGAGTCAGGACAGTCCTTCCAATAGAGATGGTGCACCAGAGTCAGGACAGTTCTTCTAATAGAGATGGTGCACCAGAGTCAGGACAGTCCTTCCAATAGAGATGGTGCACCAGAGTCAGGACAGTCCTTCCAATAGAGATGGTGCACCAGAGTCAGGACAGTTCTTCTAATAGAGATGGTGCACCAGAGTCAGGACAGTCCTTCCAATAGAGA